>NC_052148.1:154572947-154625667 GCF_902713615.1 Scyliorhinus canicula | reverse complement strand
CCGGAACACACCCACCCCACACCCACCCCAAAGCCGGAACACACCCCCCCCCCCCCAAATGCCGGGAACACACACACCCCCCACCCTCCCCCCCCCCAAATTGCCGGACACACACCCCCACCCCCCAAATGCTTCGGGGCGCGGGGGAACACACACCCCCCCCCCCCAAAAGCCGGAACACACACCCCCCCCCCCAAATGCCGGAACACACACCCCCCCCCCCCCCAAATGCCGGGTCTGTCTCTCCTCCTTATCCTCCAAAAAACGCCGGGTCTCACCACTTCCGCAGCTGGTGAAACTGACGCGTCTCGCGTCAGTCAGCTGCTAGCCCCTCCGGGAACGGAGAATAGCGGCCTTAAAGAAGGCCCCGACGCCGGAGTCATTAACACCGATTTTTCTCGCCGGAAACCCGCGTTACGACGGGCAACGGAGAATCCCGCCCCATTTCTCCCTTGCTACTCCGTCTTTGATCGTCAATCAAATCTCCTCTTCTAAACCTTCTCTTTTCCAAGGAGAACAACTGCATCTTCTCCAATCAAGTCACATAACTGCGGCAGAATTCTAAGTTTGTGACGCAGAAATCGCGAAAAGCGATTGGGCGGAGAATATGTACTGACGCCAAAATCACAGCGGGTGCCGATTTTAAACCAAATCGAGATTCTCTGTCACCTCGACAGCGGCATCAAACCATATGGAATGCATGTAGAGTAGACACCGTTTGCATATCATTAGCAGGACTGACCTGGTATTTTACGGAGCCTCCGCGATTCTCCTCCTCTGATTGGCTGAGTTCCCGATGGCACGGTTCACTTGTGCTTTTTAAAACCATGAAACCAGCATGGTGGCTGCTGAGGGAGAGAGAGGGGGTACGTAAAGTGTCCAGCAGCACCATAGTTTACTAGCAGTTTTATCGCCTCCTGGAGGACTTCTGCCAGAGCTGGCGGGAGTAGCGGGGTTTAGCCAGGAGGTGGGCTGTGGGGTCGGGGTGGACGGGCACAGAGCATCATTGCCGCAGCCGGCAAGACTGCCATGCAGCTGCGCACGCCACTGACAGACCATTGTGAACTTAGGGCCAAGGGTCGTATGGATGTACCCTCAGGCCACCCCCTGGATGCCCTCTGGCCCCAGCCGACCCATCAGCTGTATGGGCGCACTCCAGCCCAACCAGTGCCATATTTTTGGCTGGGGTGAGTGTGTGTGAGGAATGTAATGTGTATATGTGGCTGCAGCTTGTCAGCCTCCCGAGTGTCAATCACGGACCAGGCCAGTCCTGCACCGTTTTCATTGGAATCGACTATGTTCCATGTGGCGCTGGTCCTACCCTCTTAACAGCAGTGGAATCGGACCAGGTGAATGACCCTGCTATCTAACAGGATTCTACCTCTTTTCTGGCCCTTGCGGGGAACATCCCGTTGAACAAAGAACAAAGAACAAAGAAAATTACAGCACAGGAACAGGTCCTTCGACCCTCCCAGCCTGCGCCGATCCAGATCCTTTATCTAAACCTGTCTCCTATTTTCCAAGGTCTACATCCCTCTGTTGCCGCCCGTTCATATACCTATCTAGATGCCTCTTAAATGATGCTATCGTGCCCGCCTCTACCACCTCCGCTGGTAAAGCATTCCAGGCACCCACCACCCTCTGCGTAAAAAACTTTCCACGCACATCTCCCTTAAACTTTCCCCCTCTCACCTTGAAATCGTGACCCCTTGACACCCCCACTCTTGGGAAAAGCTTGTTGCTATCCACCCTGTCCATACCTCTCATAATTTTGTAGACCTCAATCAGGTCCCCCCTCAATCAGTGTTGAGGTCACACTTACAACATTTCCTACACTGATGTACACAGCTCATCAGTGAAGGAAGGTGACTCGTGAATCGGGTGGCATTTCAAAATCCTGCTCCGGTCTTTCAAGCCCCTCCACCCTTTGGCTTGCTCACCATGGCCTCTATACCGCACCCCCCCCCCCCCCGCCACTGCTTCAACGTACCTGTGAAGGGGTCTTCAAGCCCCCCCAACCCCCTCATCCCACCTCCTAAGGGCAGAGCACCCCCCCCCCCCCCCGGGCCCAATCCTTGGCACGGAAAACCTGGCACCTTGGCATTGGCACGCTGGCAGCGGCCTTGTGCTCCAGGCTTTCCACAGTGGTCACCACTCCAGCAGCTTTGCCCTTGGTGCCACGCATTTTCCACACCATCTCCTGCACCCGTAGATTTGGGACTCCTCCAATTGGCTATGCTCTCCCTGGAGTGTCACTGACATCCCTTCCTGAATCTCATGGCTGTGTCATAGCATCTGCAGCAGCTCTAGGATAACCTTCTTCAGAGACTCGGCATCTGTCTCAGACCCAGCTGGGTCCTGGAATCCAGCAAACCTCCGACTGCTAACTCCCTTGGTTATTCCTGCTTCTAACTGATGTTCATCGGCAACTGCGTGGTGCTCACCAGATTGTGCATCAGAAGCCTGTCCACTAATTTCACCCACCGAGGTATGTGTCTCTCTGCTGATGGAAGGTGGGGGTGACAGCTGTAATGCCACAGTGGTGGTCTCCTCGGAGTTCTCCTCCAAAGTGGTCTCTTGGGTTGCAGGAAGGAGGAGACGACTCTGGATGGCCCAGCCCCATCAGATGGAGATCCTGGGAGAGAATAGACTTGTGGAGCGGGATTCTCTGACCCCCCACCGGGCCGGAGAATCGCCGGGGGGGGGGGGGGGGGGGGGAGGGTGTGAATCCCCCCCCCCCCCCCCGTCCCCCCGTCCCCCCCGCTGGCTGCCGAATTCTCCGGCGCCGGGGATTTGGCGGGGGCGAGAATTGCGCCGTGCCGGTCTGGGGCCGCTAGCAGGGCCCACCCCGGCGATCCTCCGACCCGCGATGGGCCGAGTGGCCGCCTGTTTTCGGCCAGCCCACCTGCGTAAATTACAACAGGTATTTACCGGCGGGACCTGGCTATGCGGGTAGCCTCCGTGGTCCTCGGGCGGGATGCAGGGACATCTGGCCCCGGGGGGTGCCCCCATGGTGGCCTGGCGCACGACTGGAGCCCACCGATCCGCGGACGGACCAGTGCCGTGGGGGCACTCTATTCCTCCGCGTCGGCCGCTTTAACAGTCCGCGATGCCCGACGCGGAGATGAACCCCCCCTGCGCATGCCCTGGGATGACTCCAGCACATGCTGGTGCTCCTGCGCATGCGCCAACTTGCGCTGGCTGGCGGAGGCCCTTCGGTGCTGATTGGTGTGGCGCCAAGCCCCTTCCGCGTCGGCCAGCGCGCCGCAAACCGTATTGGTTGGACTGCTTGTAATAGGGAAGGATAATTGTCTGGGTTCTATCCCACATTGATCATTTGGTCTGATATGAACAACTCACTTTAGACAGGTAGTCTGGGTGAAGGAGCAGTGGATCCTCACCTCTGTGGTGCAGGTCAACCCCGCTGTTGGTGGCAGCTCTCTCCTCGGACAACACTGTGATCTCCAGGGTCCATTCTTCATATGGGATGAGGAATCGGATCTCTGGTACTTCGACCCCTGTCTTGGCCCTTTCCCTTTTATTATGAGCCATCTTCTCCTTCGGGGACAAAGCAAGTGCAATATGGGTCGTATGCTTGCTGGATCGGAGGGGAGGGGGCGGTGTCTGTGCAGGTGGCATGTGTGTGCACCACACCTGGACATGAAGGGGTTGCGCTGAAGGGTGCCAGAGTGTGTGGAGGAACAAAAATGAAGATCGGATGTGGGGAGGGTGCTAAGTGTCAGCCAGTGACTTGTTGCGGGTAGGGTTTGGAATTTGAGGGGTGGCAGGCAGAACTGATGCCAGGAGAGAGGTGGTAACTTACCCTTACAGCTCGGTGGAGGTGGCTGGCCTTCTTTCGATATTAAATGGCGCTCCTCCTGGTCATGCTGCCAGCACGGCCACGGCCCAGGTGCTGGTCCTCTGACACCCTTGGCGGAACAGGATGTCCCATCTTGGATCAACGGCATCAAGAAGCCGGGCAAGATCAGCATCCAAAAGTGAGGTGCAGGTCTGCGTGCTGCCATGCTAGTGTGTGGACAGGGAGTGAGTGAGTTTAAAAGCAGCCCCTTGTTAGCAGCGAGATGCTGAGGCGTGAGTCTGGCAAATCAAACAGTGAAACAGTCAGTGATGGTGAGAAGCTTGTGGGAGCTCATTTTCAGCACTATGTGCCGTTAAATACGTGCCACGATATCGCCAATGCGGCTGTTGAGAAACACCCCACCAAGTGGGCCCAAAAATAAAGGCTTATTGTAATTGCTTTGTTTTTCTACTGGTTGTCTGTAATCATAAAGCCCAGGGTCTCTGAAACATTATTATTCGCTTCCTCACCTTGCTCCACCACCTTCAATGATTTGCAAAGATATACTCCCATGTTCCTCTGCTGCTGCACCCACCTTAGACGTGTACCGTATTTGAAATATTCTGTCTTATCATTCTTCCTACCAAAATCAATCACTTCTCTGAATTAAATTTCACCTGCCTAATATTCACATTTCATCAGCATATATCCTCTTGACGTTTATCAGTATTCTTCTCGGTTCACATATTTCCATATTTTGTGGCATTCACAAATGTCAAAATTATGTCCTGTACACTCAAGTGTGTGCCACTAATATACAATCAGAAAGTCTAGGGGTCCTAACACTGACTCCCGGGGGAACCCCCCCCCCCCCGCTCATCTTCTTCCAGGCTGAAAAACAACCATTAACCACTAGCCTCTCTTTCCTGCTACCCAGCCAATGTTGTATATCCATGCTGCTACTGTCCCTTTTATTCCATGCTCTAACATTTCTGAAAAACCTGTAATGTGAGATTTTATCAAAAGCCTTTTGGAAGTCCTATGTACACCACATCAATAACATTACCCTCATCAACCCTCTGTTACCTCATCAGAAAACTCAAGCATATTAGTTAAACACATTTTTCCTTAACACATCAATTCCTTATGTCCCAAATAAATCATTTCTAAAACCTACAAGGTTAAACTGTTTGGCCTGCAGTTACTGGATTGATCCTTACACCCTTTTTGATCAAGAGTGTAAGATTGGCCATCCTGCAGCCCTCTGGCACCATTGCTATATATAGGGGCAATTGGAAAATTATAGCTGACCTCAGCATCCACAATTTCCACGCTTACTGCCCTTAGCAGCCATTCTAGCTAATTTATCAATTTTAAGCCAACCAATTGACACTTCCTCTACATCAATTATTAGCCAATCCAGCAAGTCAACTGCCTCCTCTTTCACCATGATTTGGATTGCATCTTGTTTAGTAAAGATAAGTGAAAAGCATAGCCATGCCTCTTGTCTGCATGCGAAAATTTGCTTAAAGGCCCCGGCTCAGTTCCACTCCTCTTTTTACAACCCTTTTACTATTTCTAAACCTATAGAAGGCTTTTAAATGTCCTTTTCTGTTAGCTGCCATACTCTCTCATACTCTCTTTGCTTCTCTTGTTTTTTATTCAAATTCCCTTCTGAACCTTCTAAATTGTGCCTGATTCTCAATTGGAATCCACCGGGCATCTCTCATATACATTCTTTATCTGCTTCATCTTACTTTCTATCTCTTTCACTAACCAGGAAACACTGGATTTGTTTGTCCTATGTTTCCACATCGTAGGAATGTACCTTGACTGTATCCAAACTATCTCCTCCTTAAAGTTAGCCTATTCCTCAGTTACAGTTTTGCTTGTCAATCTTTGATTCCAATTTACCTGGGCCATATCCATTCTCACACCATGGCAGTTGGCTATACACCAATTCAATATTTAGACTCTGAATTGCACCATCTCATTTCCGATAGCCAACCTAAACTTTACAATGTAAATTTCACTGTTCATAAATGTTCCTCTACATGACCAACATGACCCACCACATTGATCTTTATGTCGTCTTTGTCGACAGGAATAGTGCCGGAAGACTGGAGGATAGCAAATGTTGTCCCCTTGTTCAAGAAGGGGAGTAGAGACAACCCTGGTAATTATAGACCTGTGAGCCTTACTTCGGTTGTGGGTAAAATGTTGGAAAAGGTTATAAGAGATAGGGTTTATAATCATCTTGAAAAGAACAAGTTGATTAGCGATAGTCAACACGGTTTTGTGAAGGGTAGGTCATGCCTCACAAACCTTATTGAGTTTTTTGAGAAGGTGACCAAACAGGTGGATGAGGGTAAAGCAGTTGATGTGGTGTATATGGATTTCAGTAAGGCGTTTGATAAGGTTCCCCACGGTAGGCTATTGCGGAAAATAAGGAAGTATGGGATTGAAGGTGATTTAGCGGTTTGGATCAGTAATTGGCTAGCTGAAAGAAGACAGAGGGTGGTGGTTGATGGCAAATGTTCATCCTGGAGTTCAGTTACTAGTGGTGTACCGCAAGGATCTGTTTTGGGGCCACTGCTGTTTGTCATTTTTATAAATGACCTGGAAGAGGGTGTAGAAGGATGGGTTAGTAAATTTGCAGATGACACGAAGGTCAGTGGAGTTGTGGATAGTGCTGAAGGATGTTATAGGATACAGAGGGACATAGATAAGCTGCAGAGCTAGGCTGAGAGTTGGCAGATGGAGTTTAATGCGGAAAAGTGTGAGGTGGTTCACTTTGGAAGGAGTAACAGGAATGCAGAGTACTGGGCTAATGGCAAGATTCTTTGTAGTGTAGATGAACAGAGAGATCTCGGCATCCAGGTACATAAATCCCTGAAAGTTGCCACCCAGGTTAATAGGGCTGTTAAGAAGGCATATGGTGCGCTAGCCTTTATCAGTAGGGGGATTGAGTTTCGGAGCCACAAGGTCATGCTGCAGCTGTACATAACTCTGGTGCGGCCGCTCCTGGAGTACTGCGTGCAGTTCTGGTCACCACATTATAGGAAGGATGTGGAAGCTTTGGAAAGGGTTCAGAGGAGATTTACTAGGATGTTGCCTGGTATGGAGGGAAGGTCTTACGAGGACAGGCTCAGGGACTTGAGGTTGTTTTCGTTAGAGAGGAGAAGGCTGAGAGGTGACTTAATAGAGACATATAAGATAGTCAGAGGGTTAGATAGGGTGGACAGTGAGAGTCTTTTTCCTCGGATAGAGATGACCAACACGAGGGGACATAGCTTTAAATTGAGGGGTGGTAGATATAGGACAGATGTCAGAGGCAGTTTCTTTACTCAGAGAGTAGTAAGGGTGTGGAACGCCCTGCCTGCAACAGTAGTAGACTCGCCAACTTTAAGGGCATTTAAGTGGTCACTGGATAGACATATGGATGAAAATGGAATAGTGTAGGTCAGATAGGCTTCAGATGGTTTCACAGGTCGGCGCAACATCGAGGGCCGAAGGGCCCGTACTGCGCTGTTATGTTCTATGTTCTATGTTCTATGTTCTATTCCCAAGAACCTTGTAATTCCTCCATCCTTATTGGACTGGAAACATACTAAATGGTCCTGAACACACTCGAGAAGCTCTTTCCCCTCTCTGCCCTTCATATTACTATCCCAGTCTATATTAGGATAATAATGCCCCCGTTGTAACTCAATTGTATTACTTTCACTTCTCTAATTTCCTGGCAAATTTGTTCCAACATATCTTCCCCACTAGTTGTTGCACTATAGAATACAGCCAGTAATGTGGTGGCACCTCTATTGTTCCTTAGCTTTAACCAAATGAACCCTTGAGACTTCTCAGGCACTCTCTCTCTCTCTCGCACTGTGGCAGACCCCCCTCATCAATTCCGACCCCTTCTCCTTCCTTTCCTTCCCTATCTTTTGACAGGAGCTTGGCCGGATTTCTCCGGCCGTTCACTGGCAGTGGGATTCTCTGGTCCCTTTGGCAGCGTATCCTCACCCACGGGTTTCCAAGCAGCTTGAGGTGGCATTCCCATTGACCACAGCAAACGGTACACTGCCTCGCGCTGCTACAAAACACGTGGTTGGGGGGGGCGGGGGGGCAGAGAATTCTACCCCTTGTATCCAGGAATATTTCATACCCAGTCCTGTTCTTTTTGAATCCACTGTCCATTATCACCACAACATTACATTCCCACAAGACTATCTGGGCGTCAGTTCATCCACAAATTTCCATATATATACAATGCCTAATAATAATTTATTTAGATCTGATTACATTCCCTCTTACTCGGACACTTCCTGGTACCTTAGTATTTCCGAGTGATAACCGTCTCTCTCATTTCTCTGCCCAGCTTGCTTTATCTAATATAACCTCATGGTTCCCATACCCCCTACCAAGTTAGTTTAAACCCTCCCTAATAGCACCAGCAAAGCGGCCCTTAAGTACATTGCTCCCAGTTCTGTTCAAATGAAACATATACAGCCTGTACAGATGCTGGGCGGGATTCTCCGTTTCCTGACGACGCTTTTGTAATCGACGATTGGGCGGAAAATCCATTTTTACGACCGAATCTTGGACGGAGCCTGTTTTACACAGGTTACGCATGCTACACCCCCTCAAAAACAGCGTCATCGCAGCACACGCCGCACGCCGTTGGGAAAGACTCAGGACATCACTTGAAGGCCCTCCCCTGATGCTCCACCCCTAATGGGCTGGGGTCCCAACCACGCAGTTGACATGTGGTCTCAGTGGTCGGGAATGGTGGCTGAGGACTGTGTCTAGTGCTGCCACAGTTGGGTGGGAGCCATGCTGCTAGCCGGGGGGAGGGTGGGTGCCAGAGGGTGGCGCATGTGTGGTCACATTCTTCAGCCGTGTAATGTGTGGAGGCCGTGCATTTTACGTGGCGCGGCTGCTAGCCCCTCATCATTCGGAGGATCGGTGCTGGGATGCTGCCAATTCTTTTCAATATAAACACCATGGATCTTCCGAACATTGCCTCAAAACCGGAGAATCCAGCCCCATGTCCCCCCCCTCCCCCCCCCTCTCCCCTCCCCTCCCCCCCCCTCTCCCCTCCCCTCTCCCCTCCCCCTCCCCCCCTCCCCTCCCCTCTCCCCTCCCCTCCCCTCCCCCCCCCTCCCCCCCCCCCCCCCCCCCCAGAACCCGTCCCAAAGCCTCAGGAATTAAAAATTCTCTCCTATGCACCATCTCATGCTTTCTCTATCCACCTATTTTTATGCTCTCACTAGCAAGGACAATTAACCTATGAATTGCCCAAGTATGCCAATTTAAAATATTTCACCACAGGGAACACCTGAGCATTGCCTTAAACATGTAAACGAGGTCAAACATTGCAACAGTAAAATATCACAACCATGCTCCAGATTCTAGCGTACCCATGAGCAATGCAGCAGGAAATCAAATAATATGTTCAATGATTAATCGTTCAGTTGAGACTATCAATCAGGCACTGCAGGAACAGTAGATCCTGTGAAAACATCAGTCAGCCATTTTAAAGGAAGCACTTATTGATGATTACCCCTCAAGAAAGTGTGCTTCAGCTTCACTAGCTACCTACGGGCATATTAAACATATTAATCAAGACCTGTGATTTTTAAAGAAATAAGAAAAGATTGATGACTGATACTTAAAAGTGGCCACTTCCTGGAAAATTCCTAAGCGGGTTTTACTGACCTTCTTGGGAGGACAAGAAATTTCACACCTGAAGAGGTATAAAGGTCCACTTCAGCACTTGAAAGGAAGGTATGGAAAATGCAAAAGGTTCAATTAATCTCTTGGGTTTGTGAGGATAATAGAGACTGTTTCATACATCTCAGGCACGGTTTATGAGAAACACTTCTAAGTGTTATTTTGGGCGTGTTTGGTGGGGTGTTCCTTGCTGGCTTTTTCGGTGAGATCCACATGAGCATTTCCCCATTTTGGGAGGCTTTGGCGAGTTTCTACCTGGTCTAGCCCAAAGTTTGAATGTTTTTCAGCAATGGGGAGCTGAACTCGACGGTGTGACCGGCTCCTCAGAGATCGGGCCGTCAATTTGAAAGGGTGCCCTGATCTCTAAATTAGCTTGTAGATCTCCACACCCCCCCACCTAGGGCCAATGTCACCACCCCGCACATGTGGGGTACGATCTAAATTAAAAACAATAGAGTCCATTCTGGGCAGGGTGAGCAGGGTCATTCCCAGCGCTTGTAACCATTTGTTGGCCGCCCTGTGGTGTACTTCCCGGTGGGAGGAGGTGGCCTGTCATTGGCCAACAGTGGGATTTTCTGATCCTGTCGGGATTTCACATTGATTCCACCCCATGCCATAGGGAAACCCTCAGGCAGACGCTGTCAGCGGAGCCAGATGATTTCACTGGCGTGAAGAGCCGGAAGATGTCCCCCCAAATGTTTGAAGCATGAAGGAGTATGTAAATTACTGCTTGGTAACCGATGACCTTAGTTCTGTGTCTGAGATCTTGGCCCTTAAATATTCTATTCCTCCGTGGGCTGGAGCCTGAGCTGACACATTAGACGCAATGATGAATTTCATTGCATTTGTCAGCTTTCGTTGCGAGGAGAATCCCAAGATATGGAAATTGGTCCACATTCTTCAGGGTCTCATCATTGATCTTAATCAATGTGGGAGGTGTTGTACTGAGGGGATTGATTGGAAGAGAATCTTAGCTTTCTGGTTGTTCAATGAAAGGTCCACTTTTTCACATGCTTCAGTGAAGGAATCAAAAATGCTCTCAGTGTTTGAGTGAGTAAATATACAAGTCTGGGGCGAAATTCTCCGACCCCCAGCAGGGTCGGAGAATCGACTGGGGCCGCCTAAATCCCGTCCCCGCCGTGGCAGAGATTCTCCGCCACCCGGGAAGTGGCGGGGGCAGGAATCTCGCCACTCCGATCGGCGAGGCCCCTGCGGTGATTCTCCGGCCCGGACGGGCCGAAGTCCCGCCGCTGGGAGGCCTCTCCTGCCGCTGAAGTTTGAACCACCTCTGTAATGGCGGGATCAGCGCCGCGAGCGGGCCCCGGGGTCCTGGGGGGGGGGGGACGATCGAACCCCGGGGGGGTGCCCCCACGGTGGCCTGGCCCGCAATCGGGGCCCCCCGCTCAGACTCCGGGCCAGTGCCCTGGGTGCACTCTTTCTCCTTCCGCGGCCGCCACGGCCTCCGCCATGGCGGAAGCGGAAGAGAAACCCACATGCGCATGCGCCGCTGGTGACGTCAGCGGCAGCTGGCCGCTGACGTCACTGCCGGCGCATGCGCCGACCGGCGAAAGCCTTTCAGCCAGCCCCGCTGCCGGGGGCGCCGGTTTTTTGCGCCAGTCTTCTGGTGCCTACCGCTCCGGCGCGGGGCTGGCCCTCAAAGGTGGGGAGAATTCCCCACCTTTGGGGAGGCCCGACCCCTGAGTGGTTGGCACCACTCCCCTACGCCGGGACCCTCCGTCACGCCGGGTAGGGGAGAATCCAGCCCCTTATCTGCACACTGGCGCGCATGAGTTGAAGTTGGAGTGATTTCGCTTTTGTGCTGAACACTGTGTAAGCCAAACAATTAGCCATCTGTTCTGTAGATTATCACCATGAATGTGAGTAGTTTGCTGGATGTGAGGTGCAGTATTGCAGCGAGAAGAATGGAGAAGAAGGTTGGTGTCATGGCACAGACTTGTTTGATTCCAGTCTTTAATGAGATAGGTTTTGCGTCAGTTCTGCTGGTGAGGATTACAGCTTGCATTTCACCATGGAGCAGGCAGAGGATGGCAACAAGTTCTGAGGGCAGCCAAATTTGAGGAGGATTTTCCATAACCATTTGCCTTTTGTAAAGATAAAAATGGTCTTGTGCAGCAGTTTCTGCTTTTCCTTGATTTTTTTCTTGGATTTGCCATGTCGTTACAAAACTACACTACTCTGAAAGGCTCTCTTCAGCCATTGTGAGAAGGCAATTGAGGAGACTTATTGCAATGATCTTCCCTATGGCAGATAATGAGGAGAATTTTCAAATTGAAGAAAGTTTAACTGGGAGCCAGAGTAGGTCAGAGAGGAAAGAGGTGATTGATGCATGGCAATAGATGCAATTTAGGACACAGGCAGCAGATCTTTGAATGGCCTCAAGTTTCATGAGGTAGAATGCGGGAGACCAGCTAGGAGTGCATTAGAATAGTCAAGTAGTCAAGTGCAGAGGCAATAAAGGCATGAATGATAATTTTAGCAGCAGAAGAGCTAGAGCAGGAATAGCGAAGAGTGATGTTATGATGGTGGAAACAGGTGGGGTTAGTGATGGCATAAATATGTGGTTGAAAGGCCATCTTTGGGACGAATATGGCTTCGATGTCATGAACAGGCTAGTTCAGGCTCAACTAATGGAATGGAATCAAGGGTGGAAGTGGGAAGTTTGTGGTAAGGACCAAAACAAGACTTCAGTCTTCCCAATATTTAGGTGGAGGAAATTTCGGCCCAACCCATATTGGATATCAAGTAAGCAGTCTAACAAGCTAGAGACAGTAGAGAAGTCAAGTTAGAGTTGGGTGCCGTCACTTTATGCATGGTAACTGTCTCATGCTTTCAGAAGATGTCTCTAAGATATAGCATGTAGATGGGAAATAAGAAGGGCCATGGATCGATGATAGGCTGTCCCTCAATTCGAGGATGACCTCTACTCAGGGTCATGAGTTTCTGCCATGGGTCTTCATTTGACTGAACATGCTGATTCTTGACACACAGTTCTTTAGGCACATGAGGCATCACATGAGGTAATTAGATCTGGAGTTCAGGATTGCTACCTTTTCTTTCCTTCTCTTCCAATAGTCTGACTCATCATTAAGATGAGGTGACTCAATGGAATTTGATGAAAAAGTTTCATGATTTTGAACAATTGAGAGCAAGCTCCTCTCATTCATTAATGTCAATGTGGCCGTGTTTCAAGGAGATCTTCAGAATTTCTTCGAAGCATTTTTGATATTCTCCCCAAAGTTGAGAAAACAGGACCTGGTGGGGGAGATGGCTTTATGGACCATATGAGCAGTGTCCAGTCCATCAAAGTTTATTTTGCAGGAGATTTACCTGAATCCCGGGTGCTGCCTTCAAGAAGAATCACAGAATCATAGAGAACTTACAGTCCAGAGTGAGGCCATTCGGCCAATCGAGTCTGAACCGACCCTTGGAAAGAGCATCCTCGCTGGGCCCTTGCCCCACAATATCCCCGTAACCCAGTAAAACCACCTAATCGTTTGGACATTAAGGGGCAATTTAGCATGGCCAATCCATCTATCCTACACATTTTTGAACTGTAGGAGGAAACCGAAGCACACAAAGGAAACCCATGCAGACACGGCGAGAAAGTGCAAAGTCCACACAGATAGTCACTGAAGGTCGGAATTGAACGCAGATCACTGGTGCTGTGAGGCAGCAGTGCTAGCCACTGTGCTGTTGTGTTGTAATATGGGCCAGGGTTCAGAGAACCCCAAAATGTATCATGGAGTTCACCTGACCCACAACTTTTAATAGATTGGGGTTATGGGGAGCACACGACCCTACCTTACAGTTGTGAAGCAACATAACTTTACAGTACTTTTAAATTAAAACTGATTATTTATGAAACCAGTTAACACTTTATAAACCCACAGTAAACATTTTAACAACTATCAACACCAATAAACCCCCAAAGAATACAGTACCCTATAAGTAACTCTTAATCTTTCCTTGCAATATCCATAAGACAAGAAAATAACCCTCTTTACAGAAGGACATCAGGTTTAACTTCACTACTGAGACAGTTACCACTTTGAAATCACCAAATGAACATTCATAAGCTTGCAGAGATTCATACACATCCTGCTGTGATTGCAGCTTTTCCAAATCTAAAATGAAACTAAACACACCCTGTAGCGGCAAGTCCAATACAAAAGTAAAAGCAGAGAGCCTAGCTCCACCCACTCTCTGACATCACTGCAGCTATCTAATAAACACCCATTTCTTAAAGGTACTCTCATATGACAGCTGCCACTAGCATCATCCGACGGTCCTACCATTGGATCTGTAGAATGAGACAGAGGCATTACTAATGGAATTTCTCTACCTTGATGTTTCAACTGGCCCCTGGACAAGGTCCCCAAATTTGTTACCCTCTGTGCCCTCTGTGGGAACTATCTCAACAACAAGCCCCAAATTTTTCTGAGTAGAGGTGGGATACCCCCAAATGTTTATGCTCCTGGGTAAGGAGGGTTTAACTGGCTCTCCATCTTTATTCAACTCCCCTGATTAGTTGCAACAAAGTTTTTAAAAATAAATTTCAAATACTCAATTCTATATTTTTTCCAATTGAGGGGCAATTTAGCGTGGCCAATCCACCTAGCCTGCATATCTTTGGGTTGTGAAACCCGTGCAGTCATGGGGAGAATGTGCAAACTCCACACGGACAGTGACCCAGGGCCGGGATTTGAACCTGGGTCCTCAGTGCCGCAGTCCCAATGCTATCCACTGCGCCACATGCCACCCTCGGTTGCAACAAAGTTAAATTAAAAAGGATCCCTTCCCTTGCAGAAACCTCTTCCTAATCCAAATATCTTCATGGTTTAAAAGAAACCAGTGGAGCCAGGCTTGCTTGTGTTAAAGAAAGAGTAAGTTTATTAGTTACTGAAATGCAATAAAAAGAATAGGTAAAGTAAAGTTGCCATAGTCCCAGATGACCACAGGCTGCTTTCCCTTTTGAGAGGAAGAGCTGAGGTGGTTTAACTTGAGGATCACCACACCTCAGGCCAGGGGCAATGTTGAGAGGGCGGGGCATTCATGAATAACCTCAGCCAGGAAGGGAATTGAACCCACGCTGCTGGCCTTGATCTGCATCGTGGTCCAATTGGCTAGTCAAGTGAGAAATACTGGCCCCCGATAAAAATAATAAAATGCAACACATATTTTTAGATTCACTTCTCATTTCTAATCTGATTCTAAGAGTTGAAAAAGGTGCACGGAATAGTCTTTGGCTTATCCGTAAGGAGTAGATGGTGTTATGGGCCAGGGTTTAGAACACCCCAAAGTGTATCATGGAGTCCACCTGACCGACGACTTTTACTAGATTGTGGTATGGGAGCACACAGCCCACTCTGCAGGTGTGGTGCAGCAGAAATCTAAACTAATTTTTTAAAGCAAAACAACGTTTATTCTATGAACTCAGTTAGCCTTTTTAAAACATACAGTGAACATCTTAGCAACCTCAATTCAAATACAATCCCCAGAGAATACAACATTCTGAGTAATCCTAAAACTTTCCTTTTAACATCTATAAGACAAAAACTATTTTTACAGAAGCACATCAGTTTTAAATTCTCTACTGAGAGCAGTTATCACTCTGAATTCACCAAATGATCGCGAGATAGTCTTTAGATGGTAGAGAGATCAAAATTACACCTTCTTTGCTGGCTGCAGCTCCAACACTAAAACGAAACTAAAAAAACAGACACAACCAAGCTTTTCCTCAAAGCAAAACTTAAAAGCAGAGCCAGAGCTCAGCTCCACCCACACTCTGACATCACTGCAGCCACTTGAGTAGACAAACATTTCTCAAAGTGACATTCCCATAACATCTCCCCCCCAAGAAACTAAAATAAACCATCAACTTCAAGACGGTTTCATTTTTCAGCTTTTCACTATCCTTTAAGAAATGCAGACAGTAAATATACTTTTTTGTTTAAAACAAATTACACACAAACAGCTATAATAACATAGTCCATTGTAGTTTTTCTTACTCCACCGAATTGGTTTCTCGTCATCACATTCGAGACAAAGCGTCGGTGTCATGTTTTCTCATCCTGCCACATGTATTATTTTTAAATGAAATGGCTGTAACAATAAACTCAATCAAAACAGTCTGGCATTGTTATTCCGGAATCGCTCCAAAAACGTCAATGGATGATGATCAGTATAGATAATTGTGTCTGACGGATTGCTGGTCACATAAATTTGAAAATGTTGCAAAGGCAGCACCAAGCTCAAAGTCTCCTTCTCAATCATAGAATACTTCTTTTGGTGGGAATTCAATTTCTTCGAAAAATAACCAATGGGCCGCTCTAGCCCTTCGTCGTCGTCTTGTAGAAGCACCGCACCTACACCCACATCACTCGCATCAACTGCCACTTTGAATGGTTTTGTGTAATTTGGGATGGCTAACACAGGAGCAGTGGTTAACACAGCCTTCAGGCCATCAAATGCCTGTTGACAAATCGCTGTCCACTGGAGTTGCTTACGCTTCATGAGCAAGTCCGTCAGTGGAGCGACCACAATGCGAAAATTCGAAAAAATTTCCGGTAAAACCCACTCATACAAAGAAATCACATTATTTCCCGTCGTGTCGAGGATATCGAAAACTCCCCAATAACTTTTGTTTTCACATCCTGTGGGACCATTCGACCCTCTCCGCTTATATGGCCAAGGAAAGTGACTTGGGCTTTTCCAAATTTACTTTTGACGAGGGTAATCACCAAACCCACCTCCTGAAGTTGATCAAGTAACTTCATCAGATGTTTCAAATGTTCTGTCCACGTCTGGCTAAAAATTAGCAGATCGTCTATGTGTACCGCACAATTGGGTAATCCAGAAACAGCTTTGTTAGTTAACTGTTGAAATGTGGCTTGGGTATTTTTCTTGCCAAATGGCATAACTTTGAATTGGTAAATACCATCTGGAGTAACAAAAGCTGAAATATCCTTCCACCTTTCGGATAAAGGTACCTGCCAGTAACCTTTACGTACATCCAGTTTGGAAATGAAAACTGATTGTTCCACCTTCTCAATGCAATCCTCCAAACGTGGAATAGGATAAGAGTCTGTTGTTGTAACTGTATTAACCTTTCTATAATCCACACACAACTGTTGGGTACCGTTCGGTTTCAGTACCAGCACGATGGGTGAGCTCCATTGGCTGTAACCCACTTCAATTATGCCATTTTTAAGCATACTTTAAATTTCTTTGTTAACCTGTGCTAATTTTAAAGGGTTAAGTCGATATGGATGTTGTTTAATTGGAACAGCATTTCCCACATCCACATCTTGTACAGCCATTTTAGTACTTCCCAATTTATCTCCACAAACTTGCCCATGTGATATCATGTGACTCTTTCAGGTCAGTCTGTTTTTCCTCTGGAAGCTAACTCGACAATTTATCCCAATTTTTAAGAACATCCTAATTTTCCAATTTAATTTGAGGTATGTCAAGTTCAGCCACCTGGAGTTGGTTTGTCACTTTGAGTTAGAATCATTAAAACCTCCTCCTTTTGCTCTTCTTCACTTTTAAAGTAGAACATAGAACATAGAACATAGAACAGTACAGCACAGCACAGGCCCTTCGGCCCTCAATGTTGTGCCGAGCCATGATCACCCTACTCAAACCCACGTATCCACCCTATACCTGTAACCCAACAACCCCCCCCCCTTAACCTTACTTTTATTAGGACACTACGGGCAATTTAGCATGGGCAATCCACCTAACCCGCACATCTTTGGACTGTGGGAGGAAACCGGAGCACCCGGAGGAAACCCATGCACACAGGGGGAGGACGTGCAGACTCCACACAGACAGTGACCCAGCCGGGAATCAAACCTGGGACCCTGGAGCTGTGAAGCATTTATGCTAACCACCATGCTACCCTGCTGCCTTATAAGCATATTCACATGACACACACAGTGAGATTTCCTTCTATCTGGCGTTCTTACCACATAATTCACCTCACTTAATTTCCTTTCAATCTGACAAGGTCCACAAAACCTTGCTTGTAAAGATTCACCTACCACTGGTAACAATAGGAAAACTTTATATCCACTGGCAAAACTATGAACTTTGGATTTCTTGCCCGCTACCCATTTTGTCGCATGTTGTGTAACTTTTAAATGTCGTCTAGCCAATTTACCTGCTCTATTTAATCGTTCCCTAAAATCCAATAATATAAGTTCAGATTTCTCACTCACCAATTTTTCTTTAATCAATTTAAGTGGTCCTCTTACCTCATGACCAAAACTTAGTTCAAAAGGACTGAATTTGGTTGACTCATTAGGTGCATTCCTAATTGCAAACAGTACAAATGGAATTCCTTCATGCCAATCTGCTGGATAATCTTTACAATAAGCCCTCAACATTTTCTTTAATGTCTGATGCCACCTTTCTAATGCTCCCTGTGATTCTGGATGGTATGCAGTTGATTTAAATTGATTAATTTCTAAGCAATCCATAACTTCTTTGAATAACTTTGAGGTAAAATTTGATCCTTGATCCGATTGCATTTCTGTGGGTTGTCCTTATCTATTAAAGAATTTAAGTAACTCGTCCACAATCTTTTTAGCTGTAATATTGCGTACTGGAATGGCCTCTGGAAACCTAGTAGAGACATCCGTTATAGTCAAAAGATATTGATTCCCACTTTTTGTTTCAGGAAGCGGTTCTACGCAATCAATTAGGACCCTTGTACAAGATTCCTCAAATGTTGGAATAGATATTAAGGGAGCTGGTTTTATCACAACTTGAGGTTTCCCTATCACTTGGCATGTGTGACATGATCAACAAAATTAAACTATATCTTTATGTAGTCCAGGCCAACAAAAATGTTTTTGTATTACATAGAACATAGAACAGTACAGCACAGAACAGGCCCTTCGGCCCTCGATGTTGTGCCGAGCAATGATCACCCTACTCAAACCCACGTATCCACCCTATACCCGTAACCCAACAACCCCCCCCCCCCCTTTATCCTTACTTTTTAGGACACTATGGGCAATTTAGCATGGCCAATTCACCTAACCCGCACATCTTTGGACTGTGGGAGGAAACCGGAGCACCCGGAGGAAACCCACACACACAGGGAGGACGTGCAGACTCCGCACAGTATTCTAGATTGAGTTTTCCTAACACCCAAATGACCTCCCACTGGTACATCATGTGCTACTCGCAACACCTCCTTCTATACCCGACTGGCAATGCCATTTGATGAACTTCTACCCACTTTCCATCCACCTGCATTTGTAAAGGTCTCCATTTTCTCATCAAGACATCACTTTTATGATAATAACATTCTGGTGTACACTCATATTCCTCTTCTGTGTATGCTTTCTGATACATCCGTTTTATTTCTCCATCTTTCTGTTGTAATTCCGCCAATTTTCCTGAACTAAAAATATCCGCCTTATCCTCCACCTGCTCTTTTACAACTATCTGATCAAAAATCGTTTCTGACAATAGCACTTCACCCTTACCTTCATTGTCTGATTTCTCCTCTTGTCTTAGCCTGTGACTTTGCGACCTTGTTACTACACAATCCAGAAAAATCCCAGGATATGCGTCCTTCAGCACTTCAGTTGTCTGATTTTTCACTGGCTTATTAACCACAGTAGACATCACTCCCACCTGCGATCCAGCTATATCATTACTCAAGATAAACTGTATTCCTGGACAAGATAGTTTCTCTATTACTCTTACTACCACTTCACCACTCTTCACTGGACTTTCCAACCTTACCTTATATAATGGAACACTACACTTCTCACCCTGAATTCCACATATTACCACTTTTTCTGGCAATATTCCTCTCAAACTACATAACTCCTCATCTCTTATCATCAAATATTGACTAGTTCCTGTATCTCTTAAAATTGTGACTGCTTTACCTGCTCCTTCTGATACACATGAGTAAACTTTACCCACACAAGTTAATTCTTTAAAGTGATCTGACACCTTCGTATCAATCACCTCTTGATCATGCTGTACAATCTTTTGCACCTCCTTTGCTTCACTTGGGCTTTCCTTTATCACTTTACAAACCCCACTGTCTTATCCTGTTTTGCCATTTCATCCTTCCCAGTGCTTTTCTTTCACCATCAACACTGTGACTTTACATGGCCTTGTTTATTACAGTGAAAACATTTTAAACTTTTCATGTCTCTTCCACCCTCCTGGATTTCCTTTTTAATCTGAGGTACACTCTCCTTATTATCTCCCATCAGATCACCATTACCTTTACTACTGTAGGCTTCAGGTACTAGTTCATATGCAACTAAAATGGATTTTTTCCAACTCCTTATGTGTCTCAGATACCTCCTCTGATAGTGATGCAAACACTTCACTAGCTTTACCTACCAACTTTGTTTGAATCAGTAATACCCACATCTCCTGTGACCATTTCATTTGTTTAGCTACCTTCTCAAATGAAATGAAAAAAGCTTCTACCTCCTTCTCATCAAACCTTGGCAATGCATGGACATACTTAAATATATCCCCACCAAGCCTTTGACTATGAAGCTCTTTCGCTTCATCCTCATCACTATCCTACAACTCTAAGTTTTTCTTTCCATCTGCCAATCTTAACTGACTGTCAGGTTTCATGGCCATTTTCCGAAGTTCAAACTCTCCTTCTCTTTCCCTGTCCTCTCTCTCTCTTTCTCTCTCTCTTTCATTTTACCTGTTCTGTATTTCTTTTTCTTGTTCTTTTTGTTCTGCTAGGGCCATTCTTTATTTTCTCCTTTCTTCGCTCTCCTTTTCTTTTTCCTCTCTATCTCTTTCTTTCTCTTTTTCTTTTTCCTCTCTATCTCCTTCTCTCTCTTTTTCTTTTTCACTAATCTGTATCTCCCTTTCTCTCTCTTTTTGTTCTGCTGAGGCTATTCTTTATTTTCCTCTCATTTTATATTCAAGGTGCTTTAATTCTTTTTCATGTTCAAGTTGCTTGATTTGTAACTGAAGTTTTGCCATTTCTAATGCGTCAGACTGTATCTCAGGCAATTTTAAATGCTCAGCTACCGCTGTAAGTACCTCATCTTTTTGTACCTTGGCAGGTAATGGTAAATGCAATGTATTAGCTAAATCTAACCGTCTGTTTGTGAGTCTCTGTCTGTGTGTGACCATCTCCACCCCCAAAAACATCTGAGCCTCGGAAAGAGCCATTGCCCACAACACACTCCCTACTTAAACTAAAATACCACACCTGAAAAGTTATCACAATATGCTCACCCCTCACCATCTTTAAGTTCGCAAAGCCAACCCAACAGATTGACTTTTATCCCCCTCGAGCCCCCAATTTGTTATGTGCCAGGGTACTCCAAAGTGTTAGAGAACTCCAAAGTTTATCATGGAGATCACCTGACTCACGACTTTTACTAGATTGTGGTATGGGGAGCACATGGCCCATTCTACAGATGTGGTGCAGTAGAAATCTAAAAGTATTTTTTAAAGCAAAACAATGTTTATTCTTTGAACTCAATTAACCTTTTTTTAAACATACAGTGAACATCTTAGCAAACATCAATTCAAATACAACCCCCAAAGGATACAGCACGCTAAGTGATCCTTAAACTTTCCTTTTAACATCTATAAGACAAAAACTCTTTCTACAGAAGCACATCAGGTTTAAATTCTCTACTGAGAGCAGTTATCACTGTGAATTCACCAAATGATCTTGAGATAGTCTTTAGATGGCAGAGAGATCAAAATTACACCTTCTTTGGCTGGCTGCAGCTCCAACACTAAAACAAAACTATAAAACACAGACATACCCAAGCTTTTCCTCAAAGCAAAACTAAAAAGCAGAGCCAGAGCTCAGCTCCACCCACACTCTGACATCACTGCAGCCACTTGAGCAGACAAACATTTCTTAAAGTGACATTCCCATGGCAATGGTGAAACATTGTGGCCATTGAGATCTGTGACTTTGGTAGCGCTGATTTCAGCAGTTCAGCAGTCGGATTGAAGATTCTGCATGTTTGCTGAAAGGAGTTGATCTGGTTCCTTTTCAGCTATAGCTTTGCTGACGTGACTTGTTTCCGCCAATCGGAAAGGGAATGAGACTTTTTACCTGCCAGAGCAAGGGTGCCAAGGTAATTCATCAGCTGTGACCTCCAAAGCACACATACCAGCATAGTGGAGCAAGAAGACCTGACTAACACACAGAAACCAGAGTTGCAGCTGGTTTTTAAGCCTTTTTCTTTTGTATTCTTGGAAGGGAGGAAACCTCAAACAGTTCTGAGACACAACTTATAAGATATTATTATTTTTTTATGATAAATTTTGAGTGTCCAATTCATTTTTCCCAATTAAGGGGCAATTTAGCATTACCAGTCCACCTACCCTGCACATCTTTGGGTTGTGGGGGTGAAACATGGGGAGAATGTGCAACTTCACATGGACAGTGACCCATGGCCGGGCTCGAAACTGGGACCTCGGCACCGTGAGTCAGCAGTGCTAACCATTGTGCCACCATGCTGCCCAAACTTATAGGATATTATAATCAGTTTCCATTATCTCCATGGGAGCTGACAGTCAGTTTATTTATTGCTGCTTCTTGTAAAATATTCCTGTTTGAAAAAGGGTGTGACATTCTGTTGTCTTTCAGGGCTGAGTATAATCCAGAGAGAAACTTTTCAGACTGGTCCTGAAATGCGGGAATGTAGCATTGAGCTTACCATCAGAACAGCCATCATTTTATTTAATGGCGTAGAAGGCTTGAGCAGACAAGTGGCCTACTTCTGCTCCTAATTTGTAAGTTTGTATGCTTGTAGGGAAGGTAATTAATGAAGCAGCTGAAAATCATTGGGCCTAAGACACTATCCTGAGGAATCCCTGCAGTGATGGCATGGGACTGAGAAGATTGACCTCTGATGACTATAACCATCTTATTGTGTACTCGGTATGACTCCAGCCATTGGAGACTTTTCTTCTTGATCCTTATTGTAAGAAACAAATATAATTTGTATAATTTTATGATGCTATATATGTGGTCATCACTTACTCTAAAGATTTTGAAACTGAACAAGGATCTATAAAATAGTTGAAACTGAACCTGATTGTGAACCCTGAACAAAGCAAACAACATTGCCGTTTCAGGGAAACTCACCCCTCATTATCTCTGAGGAGCTACTAATGAATACCTGTGAACTGCACAGCCCAACTTCAGAGGGCACAATACGAAGGCCATTTATACATCATAATTTAGGCTGGCCAGCAGAGATGAAATATCTACTCATGCAATGGCCTCTCAAACATTCATTTTAACCCATAAGGGCTGAGATGTTATCAACCTGAAACACAAAACCACTTTCCAGACAGTGGTAAACATGCACTGTTGAAGACATTGTGGAGACACAAAGTCACATGACCGAGGACTCTGGCTTGTGGAGCAAGTAATGTTGCCTTGCTGAACTTCATAGCTCATCTGCTGTTTAACATCTGACTAGCAGGCCAAGTAGAAAAGAAGCTCTGCCCTCATTGAAGACCTGGCCCCTATCTACACAGTTTCTGCTGGACGTTTTGTGCCATTGCCTACAAGACGGGTTCATCTCCATGTGTGTATTTCATTATGTGAAGTAAACACCTTCAGAAAACTGAATTCTGCAACATGGGTTTTCAGCCTGCCAAACTCATTGGGCTTTGATTCTGGACTCTTGTACCCACATGAAACAATGAGCTTCCGCACCCCCCCGCCGTAGGATCGCCACCGGTGCGACACGGACCATGTAAAGATCCATTGACCTCGGTCGGGAATTTTTAGTCACCAGGAAGGCGTGGCCAGAGAATCCTGCCAATATTTATATTCTCTGTGCTCTCTGTATTTTAATCTTTTCTTTCGCTATCCTCTATTATTTGAATATGAGGGTGACATTACGAATCATCCATCATATTTTTAGTTCATCCTACCTTGAGTTTCCTATGGGGTCATTGAAAGAAAATTAGATCACATCAAAACCAAGGATTGGGAAATACTGCACCATTTATAAAGAGGAAAAAAGATCAAAACACATTTCTGTTTACGGATGAATAGTGAGACCACAGATTATTGCTTTTTAAATTAACAGAGCAGGGAGGGGGTTGCAGTTAATCCTATCTATAACACTATTATCTTCATGTCACACTTGGTAAAATGCTGCGTTGATGTCAAGGGCAATCACTTTCACCTCACCACTTGAATTCAGCTCTTTGTCCACGCTTGGATTGGGCTGTAATTAGGTCAGGAGTTGAGGTGGCCCTGGCAAAACTTACTTATCGTCAGTGGATAGGTGAATACACTGTCAACAGCACCTTTGATTACTTTGCTGATGATTGAGAGTCAACTGACGATACAGTAATTGGCCAGGTTGGATTTGTCCTTTTCTTCTGTATAGGACCTACCTGGACAGCTTTTGCCAGGTAGATGCCAGTGTTGTAGCTGCATTAGAACAACTTGGCTAGGGGCGCGTCTGGTTCTTAAATATAAATCTTCAGTACTATTGACTTCAGGCCCACAGTGTTATGGTTGACACTTAATTTCCCTCTGGAGTGGCCTCAAAAGCCACTCAGTTGTAGTCAAGAAGATCCCCAACATCTTTTCAAGGGTAATTAAGAGTGCAGATTAAATACTGGCTTTGCAGGTGATATGCAAATTCCCTGAAAGAAAAATGTTTGTTTTAATGAAGGTGATTGCGAGCAATCGAGTCCAAGGAAACAATGGCCCAGAACATTCTGATGCCACACAGACAAGCAGTCATGTCTGACAAAAATTTTAGACTTACTTTTTGTATCTTCTTTGTATTGACCATCAAACTTCACTAAGTAGAATTCCCATGATACAAACTCTCCAGTAGGCATTCTATATTGCATCAGATTTCCATATACATCATAGAATCCTTATTTTCATTGATTGGTAAGCCCTAATGGTGGCAAATGGGGCATAGAAGTGCAGCATCCTGATTTTAACTTCACTTCCATCCTATTTCCACTGCTTAAAATCACCTCTGCCCTGTCAATGACAGGTTTACATCTCTTTAATAATTACCACCATATCCCATCAGCTGATCTGCTTCTCATCTCCAGGTAATCTCAAAATTGCCATTTAGGGCAATATAATCAGATTCATCTTCCTTTTGAGTTATACGGTTCAGATAGAAACTATTCTGAAAATTGTACATTTATATTCCGAAAGAGCAGACCATCATGAAATCCTGACCTTTTCAAAGGTTTTGGAGAATGCACTATTTGTCAACAGTTATTGGCAAGTTATATTTGCTACCACAAAATATCGATTTTAATATAATTAGAATAAATGCTTCTGTTACAAAAGCCAATTTTAAAACATTCTGTTATTAATTGCATCAGTTGACAGCAAAATTTGGCATCTTCAGGGTTTCTGGGAGTTCTGGGGTTTAGCATAATAGAAATGCATTTCTATTAATGCGTGTCAATCCTGAGGTGTAGGGCTAGATTTAACCCATTTGGGGAGACTTAAATGGTGGCCAGGACTCGACTCTGGGATTCCCAGTACCCAAAATCGTCATCAGCATGAGATATGTGCTCAGGTCATTGTGTGCCACAAGCCCACACCTGGCACTCTGACCTGGTGGGCTCCATTGCAGTGAAAGGCATCTCCTAGCCGTCCACAATTTAAATTGAGTTAAAAAAAAATCATTTATATGATGAGGGCATCGCTGATTAGGCCAACATTTATTGCCCATTCCTCGTTGCCCTTCAGGAGATAGTGGTGAGTTGCCTTCTTGAACCGCTGCAGTCCTCGAAGTGTAGGTACACCCACTGTGCTGTTAGGGAGGGAGTTCCAGGATGTTGCCCTGATGACAGTGAAGGAACGGTGATATATTTCCAAGTTAGGGTGATGAGTGACTTGGAAGGAAACCTCCAGGTGGTGGCTGTCATGATATGCAAACATGCAACCAATGAACATTCAAAATAGGATACAACCAATGGGTAGTCAGGACACTCAGAGGTGGCATCACCACAAGGGGGCATGACATTGATGTGTTGGGTAAGCTGGGTCTGCGAGGACTGCGTTTACTGTAGCAGTGAGTGAGACAGGCTTCCAATACTTGAAGAAATGCAACTCTATTTTATTGAACTCTTAACCATCATACATACTTTAACTGTGGGTTGACACTATGCTGAGTTGACTGGATACCTGAGGCTAACCTGACCAGACTATCTTACTACCACATGGTGGATGTTCTAGTTGTTGCTCATGGGCTCTGACTGTCTCAGAGGCTTCATCCCAAGAGAGCGGGAAAACTAGTGCCCCCTGGCTTTATAGTTGTCGTGTCCTGTCTGGTGATTGGTGATTGTTCTGTGTGTTCATTGGTCATCCTGTGTGTCAATCAATGTCTGTCTGTGCACCATCATATACTTGTGTGTATATTATGACATCTCCCCATTTTTAAAAAATGTGTATATGTCAATAAATAGTGAGTGTGTATAGGAGTCTGACTATGTACAAAGTACGTGGACATATTTACATGGGAAGGTGTCTAGTGCAGATAGAGGGCAGACAACAAATTAGGAAGAAACAATATGTGCAGATGTGTAAATGGATCACAAGGTAATGCAACATTCAGTTTATAAATTCAGCCTCTGTGGCGGGTGACGAATTCTGGTTGACCGCCTCAAGGGTGGGTCAGGGCCGCCTGCACTGGAACGGGCGGAGCTGCCTCCAATGTAGAGGGTGATAAAAGAAATGTCAGATCGGTGACCTCGTGGAAGGGCGCGTCCTGAGGAACCAGCAGGCGAGGCGGGACATCACGTTCAGGCGGCGAGCGTGGAAGCAGCTGCAGTGCCCGCCTATTAGGCCGAAGAAAAGAGCCATCATGCATGCGAACGAGAAATGATCTCGGGGCCACTTGCTTGACCACCACAGCTGTGGCAGACCAGCCACCGTCAGGTAGCTGAACACTAACTTGGTCAGCAGGGACGAGAGTAGGGAGATCCGTGGCGTGGGCGTCGTACGCCGACTTGCATTGGGCCCGAGACTGTTGCATTCTTTGCAGGACTGGAAAATTGTCACGGTCCGGGATGTGGATTTCTGGCACCGTCGTCCGTAGTGTGCGGTTCATTAGCAGCTGTGCTGGGGACAGGCCAGCGGACAAAGGAGTCGCCCTGTAGGCTAGCAGTGCCAGGTTAAAATCCAAACCCGAGTCAGTAGCTTTGCACAACAGTCTTTTAACAATGTGGACCCAGTTTTCAGCTTTCCCATTCGACTGGGGGTAGTGGGGGCTTGAAGTGATGTGCGTAAAATTGTACTGCCGGGCAAAATCCATCCACTCCTGGCTGAAGAAGCACTGGCATCAGTTATGACTGTAAGTGGAATGCCATGACGGTCAAAGGTCTCTTTGCATGCCTTGATGACTGTTGCTGATGTGAGGTCAGTCAGTCTGACCACCTCGGGGTAGTTACAAAAATAGTCCACAAGGAGGACGTAGTCCCGGCCCTTTGCATGAAAGAGATCAATGACAACCTTGGTCCATGGGGAGGACACCAGTTCATGCAGCTGCAAAGTCTCTTTCGGCTGAGCCAGCTGGAACTGTTAACACGTAGGGCAATTGAGGACAGTGTTGGCGATGTCCTGACTGATGCCAGGCCAATATATTGCCTCTCGGGCGCGACGGCGACACTTTTCGACCCCCAGGTGACCCTCGTGGAGTTGGCCGAGTACGAGCGCTCGCATACTCTGTGGGATTACTATCCTGTCCAGTTTCATTAGTATGCCGTCCACTGCCGCCAGATCGTCCTTTATATTATAGAACTGTGGGCACTGGCGTTTTTGCCAACCATCCGTGAGATGGCGCATGACCCGCTGGAGTAAAGTATCCCTGGTCGTTTCCTGATGAATCTGCACGACCCTTTCATCAGTGGCCGGGAAGTTGGATGCACAGAACTTAACATGAGCGTCGATCTGGCAGACAAAGTCCAACTACTCGCATGGCGTGGTGATGGAGCGAGAGAGTGCGTCGGCCACAATGAGCTCCTTGCCCAGGGTGTAGACCAGGTCGAAATCACAGCGTCGGAGTTTGAGGAGGATCCGTTGTAGGCGTGGCTCATATCATTAAGGTCCTTCTGGATGATGTGAACCAATAGCCTGTGGTCCGTCTCGACCGTGAATTTGGGGAGTCCATACACGTAGTCATGGAATTTGTCAATGCCCGTGAGGAGGCTCAGGCATTCTTTTTCGATTTGAGCATAACACTGCTCAGTAGGTGTCATGGCTCTAGACGCATATGTGACTGGGGCCCAGGAGGAGGATTCGTCCCGCTGGAGGAGTACTGCCCCAATGCCAGCCTGGCTCACGTCGGTGGAGATCTTCGTCTCCTTGGCAGGTTCGAAGAATGCCAGTGCCGGGGCCTTGGTGAGTTTCACCCTGAGCTCACGCCACTCTCGCTCATTAGGGGGGAGCCACTGGAAGTCGGTGATTTTTTTTAACAAGATTGCGGAGAGCTGTGGTGTGAGATGCAAGGTTGGGGATAAACTTCCCAAGGAAGTTGATCATCCCCAGGAAGCGGAGGACCGCCTTCTTGTTCTCCGGTGTCTTCATAGCATTGATCCCCGACACCTTATCTGCATCTGGCTGCACACCGAACTGCGAAATATGGTCGCCAAGGAACTTTATTTCTGCTTGACCGAACGAGCATTTGGCTCTGTTGAGTCGGAGGCCATGCTCGTTGATCCTATGGAACACTCGTTTGAGGCGATCGATGTGCTCCTGAGGAATTTTGGACCAGACAATGATGTCATCAACGTACGCTCGCACCCCTTCGATGCCCTCCATCATTTGCTCCATTATTCGGTGGAACACCTCCGAGGCGGAGATGATGCCAAAGGGCATCCGGTTGTAACAGTAACGACCAAACGGGGTGTTAAATGTGCAGAGCTTTCGATTGGACGCGTCCAGCTGTATTTGCCAAAACCCCTTGGAGGCATCCAGCTTGGTGAAAAACTTGGCATGAGCCATTTCGCTGGTGAGCTCTTCTTGTTTAGGTATAGGGTATTGTTCCCTCATGATGTTACGGTTCAAATCTTTGGGGTCGATACAAATGCGAAGTTCCCCGACGGGTTTTTGACACAAACCATGGAGCTAACCCAGTCCGTGGGTTCCGTGACCTTAGCAATGACGCCCTGGTCCTGGAGGTCTTGCAGCTGCTGTTTGAGACGGTCCTTAAGGGGTGCCAGCAGCCAACGCGGTGCATGAACCACAGGTGTGGCATTCGGCTTCAGAAGTATCTTGCATCGGTAGGGGAGTGTGCCCATACCTTCGAAGATGCTGTGGTATTGTGCTATGATGTCATCTAATTGGGTTTGGAAGTTGGCATCTGGCGAGGCTGATGCCTCAGCGGGCGACATAATGTGAACCCGCTGCACAAGATTCAGGATTTTGCAGGCCTGAGCACCGCGCAAGGAAGCTTTGTTGGACCCTACAATTTCAAAATGCAGGGTGGCTTTTGAAGAACGATGGGATACCACAAGCTGGCATGAGCCACTGGCAGCAATGGCATTGCCATTGTCGTCGAGAAGCTGGCAGGCCGGTGGAAGAATGCTCAGCTTGACCTGGATGGTATCCAGGTCAGACTTTGAAATGAAGTTCGCGGAAGCGCCGGTGTCCAGCCTGAAGCTTATGCGAGCCTTATTGACCGTAAGGGTGGCACACCACTCATTGTCCGGATCAATGCTCATCACTGGGAGTCGTTTAACCTTTTTTGCGGAAAGCATTGTATGCTTGGTGATGATGCCCACCCGGAATGGGGATGTAAGGTCATCGGAGACCGAGTCTGCAACGGGTTGCTGTACTGACCGGATGTTCCTGCGCTGCGGCTGGGATCGCTGTGTGTTGGGCAGTTGAGCAGATCTGCACAGGGCTGCGTAGTGGCCAAGCTTGCCACACTGGAGACAACGTCGAGATTTCGCAGGTCATTGCCGCTTTAAATGGGCGGAGCCACAGTTGTTGCACGTCATGGTGCCGACGTCAGGACGCTCCGTGCACCACCGCGCATGCGCGGTGCGCTCGAACGATGTGCGCACCTGCTCAGTTCGGTCGTCGGACTTGCCGCCCCCTCAGTCATTGCGCGCATGCGCTGGAGCCCTGGAAAAGCACGCAAAATGGCCGCCCTCATCCAGACTCAGGCCCTGGAGCTGTTTTACGGTCTGCACCCGCTCCGCATCGTGGGGGCCTTGCCATGCCGTCTCTGCCGCCTTGATATGGGAGTACTGGTTAGTAGCATTCTCATGTAGGACGCAGGCCACGATGGCGATGGTAAAGGTGAGCTACTTAACTTTAAGGAGCTGCTGGCGAAGGGGGTCGGACTGAACCCCGAAAACGTTCTGGTCGCGGATCATAGAGTCGGAAGTGGAGCCGTAGTTACAGGACTGCGCGAGGATACGGAGATGGGGTAAGAAGGACTGAAAAGGTTCATCTTTACCCTGAAGCCAGTGCTGGGACACATAGCGTTCAAAGCTCTCATTGACTTCGATGTCACAGTGGCTGTCGAACTTCAGCAGGACTGTTTTGAACTTTGTCTTGTCCTCACCTTCAGCAAAGTAAGAAGTCTTACAACACCAGGTTAAAGTCCAACAGGTTTGATTCAAACACGAGCTTTCGGAGCGCAGCTCCTTCCTCATCTGAGGAAGGAGCTGCGCTCCGAAAGCTCGTGTTTGAATCAAACCTGTTGGACTTTAACCTGGTGTTGTAAGACTTCTTACTGTGCTCACCCCAGTCCAACGCCGGCATCTCCACATCATGACCTTCAGCAAAGGTGAGGGAGTTAAAAATGTGGATAGCGTGGTCCCTGGCTGTAGAGTGGAAGAGAGCAATCTTCCTGGTATCCGATGCGGCTTCGACGTTGGTAGCTTCAAGATACAGTTACTAAAAGCAGACTTTTAGATTTGCCAAAAACATTGCAGTTAACATTACCTGACAGAATGCAAAAAGATGTGGGGCGCGATTCTCCCAAAACGGGAGAAATCGTAAGGCTGGCGTCAAACACGGGCGGGTTTGACGCCAGCGCGCCCCTTCCCGACCGGGAACCGATTCTGGTCCCCGGTCGGGGCTAGCAGCCCGACACCGCAAGCTCCGGCATCACGGGCTTAACAAATTTCGTTAAGCCCGCTTGCCGGAGTTAGCGCCGGCTGACGCGTCATATGATGTCAGCCGCGCATGCGCGGATTGGAAGACTCCAACCCGCGCATGCGCGGATGACGTCATCGCGTATTTGCGCGAAACCCGCGCATGCGCGGGCCGGGATGCCCCTCAGCCGCCCCGCGAATGGATACTGCGGGGCGGCGGAAGGAGAAATAGTGCGCGGGCATCGGGCCCGCTGCCCGCGATCGGTGCCCACCGATCGCGGGCCCATGGCACCCTTGGCACGGCTGTGGTACTGCCGTGCCAATCGGTGCCATGGTTATAAAAAGCGAGTTGTTCCCGCCGTTTTTACGAACAGCCAGACCAGGTGTGTTTGCCGTTCGTAAAAACAGCATAAAGGGCTGGGACTTCGGCCCATCTATCAGCTGTGAATCGCTGCCGGCCGTAAAAAAACGGCGGCAGCGATTCGTGTCGGGAGTTGGGCGGGGGGGGGAGAATAGCGGGAGGGCGGGAAAAATGTCGGGAAGGCCCTCCCGCTATTCTCCGACCCGTCGTGGGGGGCGGAGAATCGGGCCCGTGGTTCTTGTAGCGATAGCTGAGTATTTAAAATTTCCTGAGATACAGTCTGACTCATTGGAAATGGCAACGATCCAGTTGCAGATTAAGCAACTTGAACATGAAAAGCAGCTTGAATACGCAATGAGAGAAAAATAAAGAATAGCAGAACAAAAAGAAAGAGAAAGGGAGATACAGATCAGGGAAAAAGAAAAAGAGAGGAAAGGGAAAAAGAGAAAGAGGAAAGGGTAAAAGTGAGAGAGTTTGAACTTCAGAAAATGGCCATGAAACATGACAGTAAATTAAGACTGGCAGCTGGAAAGAGAAACGTACAGTTGGAGAATAGTGATGAGGATGGTTTAGCTGGGGCTAAACCAGCCTGGGGCTGGTTTAGCGCACTGGGCTAAATTGCTGGCTTTTAAAGCAGACCAAGGCAGGCCAGCAGCACGGATTAATTCCTGTACCAGCCTCCCTGAACAGGCGCCGGAATGTGGCGACTAGGGGATTTTCACAGTAACTTCATTTGAAGCCTACTTGTGACAATAAGCGATTTTCATTTCATTTCATTTCAGGATGAAGCGAAACAGTTTCATAGTTAAAGGCTTGGTGAGGATCTATTTAAATATGTCCAAGCATTGCCAAGGTTTGATGAGAAGGAGGTAGAAGCCTTTTTCATTTCATTTGAGAAGGTAGATAAACAAATGAAATAGCAACAGGACATGTGGGTATTACTGATTCAAACAAAACTGGTAGGTAGGGCTGGTGAAGTGTTTGCATCAGTACTGGAGGATGTATCTGGGTCATATGAGGAGGTGAAAAAATCCATCTTAGTTGCAAATGAACTAGTGCCTGAAGCCTACAGACAAAGGTTTAGAAATTTAAGGAAAGAACCTGGTCAAACATACATGAAGTTTGAAAGGATCAAACAGAGTAATTTTGATAGGTGGATAAGGGCTTTGAAAATAGACCAAACGTATGAAGCACTCAGAGAAATTATACTTTTGGAGGAATTTAAAAATTCAATTCCTGATGTAGTGAGAACTCATGTGGAAGAGCAGAGGGTTAAAACTGCAAGATTAGCAGCAGAAATGGCAGATGATTATGAATTAGTTCATAAATCAAAGCTTTGATTCCGACATCAGTTTCAGCCTGTGAGGGATAGAAACTGGGGACATGAGAAATACTCAAGTGGTAAAGGTAAAGGTGATCTGATGGGAGATAATAAGGAGAGTATACCTCAGATTAAAAAGGAAATCCAGGAGGGAGGAAGAGACATGAAAAGTTTCAAATGTTTTCACTGTAATAAACTAAGCCATGTAAAGTCACAGTATTGGTTGTAGAAGAAAAGCACTGAGAAGGTTGATATGGTAAAACAGGATAAGACAATGGGGTTTGTTAAATTGGTAAAGGAAAGCCCAAGTAAAGTGAAGGAGGTGCAAAAGGTTGTACAACCTGATCAAGAGGTGATTGATAAGATGCTGCCATTTAAATAATTTACTTGTGTGGGTAAAGTTTACTCATGTGTATCAGGAGAAGCAGGTAAAGAAGTCACAATTTTAAGAGATACGGGAGCTAGTCAATCTTTGATGATAAGAGATGAGGAGTTATGTAGTTTGGGAAGAATGTTGCCAGAAATGGTGGTAATATGTGGAATTCAGGGTGAGAAGAGTAGTGTTCCATTATATAAGGTAAGGTTGGAAAGTCCAGTGAAGAGTGGTGAAGTGGTAGTTGGAGTAATAGAGAAACTATCTTGTCCAGAACTACAGTTTATCTTAGGCAATGATACAGCTGGATCGCAGGTGGGAGTGATGCCTACTGTGGTTGATAAGCCAGTGGAAATCAGACAACTGAAGTGCTGAAGGACGAATATCCTGGGATTTTTCCGGATTGTGTAGTAACAAGGTCGCAACGTTACAGGTCAAGAAAAGAGAAGAAATCAGAGAGTGAAGATGAAGGTGAAGTGCAATTATCAGAAATGATTTTTGATCAGATGGTTGAAAAAGAACAGGTGGAGGATGAGGCGGATAATTTTAGGTCAGGAAAATTGGCAGAGTTATAACAGAAAGATGGAGAAATAAAACGGATGTATCAGAAAGCATACAGGGAAGAGGAATCTGAGTGCATACCGGAGTGTTATTACAGTAAAATGATGTCTTGATGAGAAAATGGAGACCTTTACATATGCAAGCGGATGAAAAGTGGGCAGAAGTTCATCAAGTAGTATTGCCGGTAGGGTATAGAAAGGCGGTGTTGCGAGTTGCACATGAGGTAGCAGTGGGAGGTCATTTGGGAGTAAGGAAAACTCAAGCTAAAATACAAAAACATTTTTATTGGCGTGGACTACATAAAGATGTAATTAAATTTTGTCAATCATGTCACACATGTCAAGTGACAGGGAAACCTCAAGCAGTGATAAAACCAGTGCCCTTAATACCCATTCCAGCATTTGAGGAATCTTTTACAAGGGTCCTAATTGATTGTGTAGGACCGCTTCCTAAAACAAAAGTGGGAATCAATATCTTTTGACTCCCTCCCTAAGTAAAAACATCCTACCTGTTTTTAAAAACAGTTTTTTTTGCATAGAATTTACAGTGCAGAAGGAGGCCATTCGGCCCATCGAGTCTGCACCGGCTCTTGGAAAGAGCACCCTACCCCCTACCCAAGGTCAACACCTCCACCCTATCCCCATAACTCAGTAACCCCACCCAACACTAAGGGCAATTTATCATGGCCAATCCACCTAACCCGCACATCTTTGGACTGTGGGAGGAAACCGGAGCACCCGGAGGAAACCCACGCACACACGGGGAGGATGTGCAGACTCCGTACAGACAGTGACGCAAGCCAGAATCGAACCTGGGACCCTGGAGCTGTGAAGCGATTGTGCTATCCACAATGCTACCGTGCTGCCCTAAACATGTCAAGGCATGTTTTCTTTTTCAAAATCATAAGCCACCTCAGTGTACCAGGATCAACACATTTCCAGCTCTTTCTTAAAAATTGCGTAATTATCTTTTCTTGTAAAATGCTGAGCAAGCTTTTCCAGCCTCCCAGTCATGTGTATCTCGGCAAAGGGAGGCAGTGCGCCATTTGCTGGCAGTGGATTCTATACTCCTGCTGATTGTCAGTGGGATTTCCCATTAAGGCTACCGCACCCACCGGGAAACCCATGTGCGTGAAAAGTGAATCGCAATGGCTGGAGAATTCTGGTCCCTTTGGCGGCAGTGTGCTTCCGGCAGGACCAGAGAACCCTGCCACCAACGGATGGCTGGAGAATTCCGGCTGGGGTCTTTTCCAGGAACAGCAGCAACCAGAGTCCTTGCATTAACCCTTTAATGCTGCACATTCAATGAGTGTAACCCCTTTCGGTTTGTGCAGACCAGCTCATCGACAAGTGCTCGTAGGTTGACATGTATCAGTCGATCACTCCCGGCACCTGGGGCACCTTGCCGGTGATGGCAAATCCCGCTGCCCGGACATCGTGGTGGGTTCGATCCACATTGAATTTGATGTATTGCGCCGAGGGGGCATATACAGCCTCCGAGACGGCACGGACACACCTGTGCAATGAGATCTGTGGGATCCCAGACATGTACCCACTCGATGTTTGGAAGTACCCCGTGGCGTAAACGTTCAGGCGACTGTCGTCATGACGGCCACAGGGAGTGGGTTTCCTCCCAGATATCCCCGTGGTGCCAGATGCGCCATGTTCTGGCACATGTATTGTTCAGTGAGCCTGCTCAGTCGGAGTCTTTGACAGCGTGCCCGGTCCAGCAGGTCATCAAATGATAGGTGCTGCCGGTTCACATGAGACCTGAGAAGATGCCTCCTTCCTTTCCTCCCGAACCTCTTGGGTGGATGGGTCTCCATTCTCACCGGCCACCTCCTGTTCCTTTGGGGCAAGCTCCGCCGCTGCAGTGTCCTTGTCAAGCAGCTCCTGCTTGTACTGCCTCAGTGCATCTGTGTAAAGGTCACTATTCCTGGTTGGATTCCGATAATTATTGTCTGTAGCAGGTAAAAGGCAGACATGTTTAGCATGGTGCAAACCCCCGTGCCCACCAGGTCCACTGAGCTATACGATGGCCCCATTCTGCACTACAGACCTTGCCCCGCATGCCCCCCCCGCCCCGTCCCTGATCCCCACACCCACCCCTGGCCGTTCTCCCGGCACACTGCCCTCCACTCCCTGGCCTCGTCAGTGCCCGGCTCCCTGGGGGCCACTGATTCTGGTGCCTGTCCCTGCTACCAGTTGTACCATTGGCTGGTGCTATCCATGCTAGCGATATGCAACGCAGCACTGGAGGGGCTACCATAGCCAATGCCCGTGGACGGGCCGCTTGCTGCCCCGCCACTGGGTAGCGGACGGTTGAGGAGGGGGGAGTTGGTGGCTGTGGAGGGTAGGGGCTAGCCCAATGGTGGTGGGGTGGGTGACACCCACACAGTCGGTGTCATTCTGCGCCTGCATGGGCCTTGGTGGGTGGTCAGTGGGGTGCACAGCAAGATGGCTGCCTTGCAGGCCGTGGCAATGGTAGTCCGTGCCTGGATGCACCGGTCCTGTGAGGGCTCATTCCGACCCCATGGCGCATCCGCTGGTCACCCCCCCCATCAGCCCTGGTGCCCCCGACAGGCCTGGCAGACGACCCCGCCCCCGCAGCTAACCCTGCCAATCGACCGGCAGTCTACGGCCGTGCCTCTGCGTGTCCAACCTCCTCCATCTCCCTCATCAGTCATGGCTTTTTAAAACCACAAGTGTTGCTGTCCATCTGCAATTCCTCATGTGGAGGCGGATCATCACGGAGGCCCTGGAGAATACCAGGACACGCCCATTAACAACATGCGAACGCCGTTTACTGTACGTGCGGAGTCGAACCCATTGATGCTGCTATTGAGGCAACGGAGCATTCCATTCTGTCAGGCACCAGGCGCCAGCCATAATTTCGGCCTCACAACTGATTCTCTGCTCAATCACCTTTCCCCATTCCAGTGCAGCCTAGGGAGAATCCCGGCCATAATTTTTCTCCCAAACACACATGAATAATCATGTCTAAACATTTGGGGCGGAATTATCCGGTCCCCCAGCTGTATGTTTATTGGCTGTGCAATGTTCGCTGGTGGCGGAATTCCCTATTCCCATCACTTGTGAATGGGGTTTTCCATTGGAGCTACCTCACACCACCAGGAAACCCACGGGCCGGGTTGCACGACTGGCGGGGAAAGAGAATCCCAATGGCCGGAGAATTCCGACTGTGATTATTTTGAACTTTTGGGAATCACAAGACCTGAAATTGGCTACGTCAGAATAGGAGCACGCCAAAATCCCATCCTCTCCCACTGGAAGATGCTTCAAGTATGCCTTTTCGGTAATTTCAAAGCTTGCTGCCTCTGACATTACAACAATCAAAATTGGCTGAATGTTATTGATAGGAGTAACAAAAAGCTCCATATTAAATTAAAACTCCTTAAGTCCATTTGTAAGAAAGTATTAGGTGAATGTACATTTCACAGGCACTCAAATGGAGTCAGCTGTCTGTGAATATACAACATGTTCCTGTTTCAATTGTGTTAGCATCATAGACTAACATTGTATTCCACCAACATTTATATGATTAGTGCTAGTTAAACCAGACATGACCTGCTGATATTATTCTCCTGATAATGAAAAACGTATAAATGGAAATAAACTAGAGATAGGTCTTGAAGATTTCAAGTGATGGAGCTTACTTTGGCAGCAACTGTAGCCTGCTACTTCCTTTTAGATAACCTCTCCTGATTATAGGTACCTTTATGCAGGAAGTAAATCTGATCAAGAACTTTCCTGTAAAAGTGCATAACGTTGCACTTGCTAGAAAAGTAAAAAAGCACATCCAAAATATGCCGAAGAGTGGATTTTCACATCTGCATCAGATTGGGCGAGTGGTGGTGTCACGCAAGCCAGCTTTAGATTTCTTTCTGCCTTGGCAATGCATGGATTATTTGTAAATTGGCAACATTATTTTCCTAAGAGGGCTCTCACACGAGATATGCAAGAGCTCCAATAAAGAGCACAAAATTATTTTTAAAAATACAAATTGAGTTAAGGTGCAATTTCTGGCTTTTTTGTAAAGTCACATTGCTCCGAGAACCTATTTGGACTAAGGTTTGGGTCTACCTAATTTGCAATGGAACTCTTAAAACAATAAAGGCGTCTTTGTCACTCTCTCAATTTCCACTTTCAACTGACATTTTCATTATTTTCTTTGCAAATTTTAATTTAAAATAAAAATGTAAATAGGTTAATTTTGCCTACAGTTATCTGATAGCATTTTTAAGACATACCCAGAATTGTTCCTTTGTTCCCTGCTCATGCCTTCTTGATGCCCAACTTGATACTATCCATTGATCACTTGCTGCTTCCTGGCAAATTTTGACAGAGCTTAAATTATGGATCAGGCCTGGGTGTGAAAGACTCTTAGGCCTCATGCTGCCAAAGATGGAGACAGTTTACTATGTACATGCACCTCTGTTGGCCCAAGTTAAACTTGGGTCTTGTACATCAGTCATTGATACGCATCGTATGTTGGAATGATTCTGACATAGATTTTGCTGTCAGTGGTGAAAATATGGCACGCACAATGACCTTGAAGAAACCTGTCCGAAAACCTGTCTGAGGCATTGATTTTCCCTTTCCGTACAACAGTTGAAATCTGACACAGAGCCCTTCCAGTGTTCAGCAGCAACGATGTCAGCAAGCAGGTTAAACAGCCAATCGCATCAAAGTATTCTTACAGACAGTAAACCAGGCAACTAAAAGCACTGAATAGCTTCACTTTTGATTTCATTTTTCAGATAGTAAAATAAATGATTATAATTATGAGTTAAAATAGAGGCTAAAATATTCTAAATAAACTTTTTTAACCAATTAAAAGTGTGGAAGTTTTTTACGATAATGGAAGAAGTTGATATTTCACAAATAACATTTCAGCTTTTCAGGACCAGTGAGGATATTTGGCAACAATTCCTAAGTTAGTATATCATTAAAAATCCAGCTATATCTGATTCAATAAGATGTAACTTTTTCCAAAGATTTTTAGAGCAGGACTAATAGTATAAAAGTGGATGTTTCCAGTTTAAAAACTGTCTCTGGATTGCATGCGGGAGGATCCGAACAACACACCTTCTGGATTTCTGCATTATTTCATGCATGCATGGACACCTGGAGCTGCTCTCAGTTCCCGAGTCACGATGGCAGCAAATGTTAACAGTTTCACTGTCATTACCAATGTAGAAGCCAGGCCTGTATGTGCAAAACAATTTGAAGATATTAGTGTGGAGACCAACTGGTAAATTGTATCATTGTGTTACTATTGAAAATGTTATGTTAACCCTGACTGCAATCTGGTTGGAGTACAAGGCTAAGGATGTATTATTGTAATTTTTGAGGGCATTTCTGACACCATAATGGAGCTGCTCTCTTCACAAATCCACATAAGCAGGGATAAAACAGCACATGGTCTCTCTTGAGGGAGCTAATAGAGATCCCACCAAATTCAAAACCAGATCCTCGAGATGAATGGACAGTGCTACCATGTTCTTGGATTTCATACAGCATGAAGACCAAAAGAAACTGACAGAAATATTATTCTAAAATTCACAAATTATGCCTGCACATATCTAATGCTCGACACAATCTGTGCAGTAAGATATTATTCAGAGGGGGTGGCACGGTGGTGCAATGGTTTGCACTGCTGCCTCACGGCACCAAGGACCCGGGTTCGATCCATATGAAGTTTGCACATTCTCCCCTTGTCTGCATGGCTCTCACCCCCACAACCCAAAGGTGTGCAGGGTAGGTGGATTGGCCACGCTAAATTGCCTGATAATTGGAAGAAAATAATTGGGTACTCTAAATTTTTAAGAAAAAAAATACCATTGAGAGGAGTTAAAACTAACTGATGGACTATCTAACATTTGTTGTGCAGAGCCTAGATTTACCATCATTAATCAATATTCTGCAATTTTTGCCCACAATGGAATTCTGCTATGTTGACAGAAGTACCATTGAAAGTAAACTGGGGTCATGTCCAGTTGCATGCAAATCATAGTTCATGTAAATAATTCCTTCTCAAACTTGCAATCGACTGGAACTTGCAACCACATTCAATCTCTGCAAACAGAAATTCTATGCCGTTTATTCTTTCCTCTCTCTCCACTTCTTCAATTCTGAATTCAAAATGTTAATGAATTGTGAACACATTGTATCATTGTGTTACTATTGAAAATGTTATGTTAACCCTGACTGCAATCTGGTTGGAGCACAAGGCCAAGGCTAAAACATTAAAACATTTCGGACCCAATACAGTTTTCACAATGTCACTTTTCGGGTTAACTTCCCACAATCTTCTTGGATTGGCTAAAAGTGAAAAGTATGTTATTGCCAGCAACACAATTAAGGTCAAAATCATGGAGGGCAGTCATGTTGCTAATGCTAGATCTAGGGATGAAAAATGTAAATATTTGAACAGTATTAAAACTTAATTGTGTAGTTCGCCTTTGTATATCCTCAGAACAGTACAAGATTATCTTCTGAATAATAAAGAAACAACAAGTTCAATCTTTCATTGTTTTCCATGGGAAACATGACTTGAACTTTGACCCAGCATTTAATGTAATGGAAATGTTGATATTTATGAATAAATATTCCATATGAAGTAATAGCTGTTTGTGATGCTGTAATGAAGTGATTCACATAATGTTGCAAGCCATGACGGTAATGTTCAAGAACCTTATAAAGTCAGCCCCAAGGTAGAGTTGCAGGCTTGTAACAAACAAGATAAGCCAGCTACAATGATTTATGGTTGGCACAACTTGTTTCCGATGTTACTCATCAGATTTGGTTTTGGCTTCAAACGATTTGATTTTTCGAATCTCAATCTGAAACATATATTAGGATTTGCTGGTAGCTTTTAACACAGATACCATTGGTTAAAGAAAGGTGTGCTGTTTGATGTGTGCAGCCACTGAGCTAACCTACTACTTTATAAAATGGGAGACCCTGGAGATGGTGGTACAAATGGGGAAGAGCAGGCACAGAATTGAAGAAGTGGAGAAAGACAAAAGAATAAATGGCATAGAATTTCTATTTGTAGGCAGTGAATATGTTTGCAATTTTCAGTCGATTGTAAGTTTGAGAAGGAATTATTTACATGAACTATGATTTGCATGCAACTGGACATGACTCCAGTTTACTTTCAATGGTACTTCTGTCAACATAGCGGAATTCCATTGTGGGCAAAAATGGCAGAACATTGATTAATGATGGTAAATCTAGGCTCTGCACAACAAATGTAAGCTAATCTTATTACAAGCCCTGTTAATAGTTCCCTGAATTGAACAAAGGCTCTATCATCAATACATTAGAAGGGCTTGCCATATTTGCTTATTCCATTCAAAACTGATTGGAAGATGAAAATAGCCTGAAAAGTCCTGGTCGAAGGTCTGATCAACAAAACCACTGGTGTTTTTCTTTTCAATGCTGCTTTCCAATGTTACTATTTGGAGATGCAGTAATGGGTGAGCAGATAATCCCTCCAACTAAATATGGGGAATACAGAAATCATTGGCGGCGATTTTCCGTAGCCCCGCGCCCCCGCAGATATGGGGCAATATTCTTTCAGCCCACGCTGGGCCAGAGAGTCGCCGGGCCAGGCAGCAATCGCGCAACGTCGCCCCAACGGCGGTCCACCGATTCTCCGGAGAGCAGAGAATTGGCGCCATTGGCGCTGGTGTGGTCGGCGGGGTGGCAGGTGGGGGGGCCGCTCTACGCCTGGGTCCCGCCGGCTCCGTCCACGTGTGGTCTTACCTGGCGGGACCTCGGTGTGCATCCATCCGGGGGCGGCCGGGTGGGGGGGGGGGGGTGATGCTGTCTGACCCCAGTGGCGGCCTCCGCTGTGGCCTGGCATGCAATTGGGGCGGCCTCTCGGGCTGGGGGCCTCTTCTGCTCTGCACGAGCCTCTGAAGCCCTACGCTATGTTGCGTCGGGGCTGGCTTGGAGAAACGAACCACCGTGCATGCGCGTAACCGCGACGGTCACACTGTGCCTGCGCAGACCTACGGCGCCGATTTGACACCGGCATGGGTCACTCCAGTGCCGTTTTGGCCTACTGAGGGGCCCGGAATCGCTGCTCCTGAGGCCATGTTGACGCCATCGTGAAACGCGATGGCATGTATGACGGCATCTACACTTAGCCTCAGGATCAGAGAATCCCGCCCGTGGTGAGCCATTGGCTGCCAGTGGAATCTCCCGTCCCGCCAAAGCTTATGGGGTTTTGCATGGCGTGCCTGCCCCATCGCTAGGGATCCGGCTGTGGGTGCAGGACCACAAGGTCCCACCAGTGGGAAATGCTGAACAATCCCACCCATTTTCTTTGATGCTTGTCACAAGCACAAGGGCAGCACGGTAGCCTTGTGGATAGCACAATCGCTTCACAGCTCCAGGGTCCCAGGTTCGATTCCCGGCTGGGTCACTGTCTGTGTGGAGTCTGCACATCCTCCCCGTGTGTGCGTGGGTTTCCTCCGGGTGCTCCGGTTTCCTCCCACAGTCCAAAGATGTGCGGGTTAGGTGGATTGGCCATGATAAATTGCCCTTAGTGTCCAAAATTGCCCTTAGTGTTGGGTGGTGTTACTGGGTAATGGGGATAGGGTGGAGGTGTTGACCTTGGATAGGGGGTAGGGTGCTCTTTCCAAGAGCCGGTGCAGACTCGATGGGCCGAATGGCCTCCTTCTGCACCGTAAATTCTATGTAATCTATGTAATCTATGTAAACATTCGCTTGCCACTGACTCAATCCCTCCACCTGGCAACTATCTGAGATTAAACAAGGCTTGTCACTACCTTGCTGCTTTATTTGACCTTGAGAAAAGATTCCGATAGCATATTAGTGCCTCCAGAAAGACCATCTTTTTCAACCTTGCCGAAACTGATCTGTTGCCGAAACTTTCGTTCATACCTTTCCTGCCTTGAGAAATGAATTTGCCAATGCACTTCTGACTGGATTCTCACGTTCAACTATCCTCAAACATTTAAAACATTAGCCTTTGCCCTGAGTTGCACTAAATCCAAGTCACACACCTCCTCTGTGCTCACTGATCTAGCTGGTCTGCACTCAATCAAAGATCCAATTTTTAAACTCTCATTGTTCCTTTTAATTGCCCCTTTCCCCTCCCATCTCCATCTCCTTTTGCCCGAATCCACCCCTAACCCCTTCATATCTGCAATCCATTGTGTTAAATTACTGGGTTTAAATAATATATATCGTTGCTGACTATAGATGATGTTGAAGAACACTCGGGTCTTCGAAGTAAACTGAAAGAATTTATTAAGTGATGATAAAACTAATAAATGAGTTTGATACTGAACTAACACTAGCAATAAAGTAAGATTAAATAACTTTACAAACTGTATCTAAGCTACACATGGTGTCTGACAGTGATCTTACTCTGCTACACTGCTGTTATCTGCTAACTCCTGCATGGAAAAGACAGCGAAACCTTCTGGGAACTCAGTTATATAGTAGATTTAGTAATATCCTCCAATGGTAGTGTTACAGCGAGGTGGTGTGATTAACCCTTTAGATACATGTCTGTCTACTTATCATTAGTAAGACGTTTTACAACACAAGGTTAAAGTCCAACAGGTTTTTTTCGAATCACGAGACATCAGAGCGCAGCTCCTTCCTACGGTGAACGAAGAGGTGGGTTCCAGAAACATATATAGACAAAGTCAAAGATGCAAGATGATACTTTGAATGTGAGTCTTTGCAGTAATTAAGTCTTTACAGGTCCAGATGGAGCGACTGGAGAGTGGGATATTCGTAGGTTAAAGAGGTGTGAATTGTCTCAAGCCAGGACAATTAGTAGGATTTTGCAAGCCCCGGCCAGATGGTGGGGGATGAATGTAATGCGACATGAATCCAAGGTCCCAGTTGAGTCTGTCCTCATATGTGCAGAACTCGGCTGTAAGTTTCTGCTCGGCGATTCTGCGTTGTCGCGCACCCTGAAGGCCGCCTTGGAGAAAGCTTACCCGAAGATCAGAGGCTGAATGCCCTTGTCTGCTGAAGTGTTCCCCGACTGGAAGGGAACATTCCTGCCTGGCAATTGTCGTGCAATGTCCGTTCATTCGTTGTCGCTGCGTCTGCATGGTCTCGCCAATGTACCACGCTTCGGGACACCCTTTCCTGCACCGTATGAGATAGGCAACGTTGGCAGAGTCGCACAAGTATGTACTCCGTACCTGGTGGGTGGTATTCTCAAGTGTAATGGTGGTACCCATGTCGATGATCTGGCACGTCTTGCAGAGATTTCCATGGCAGGGTTGTGATCGCTGTTCTGAAGGCTGGGTAGTTTGTTGCAAACAATGGTCTGTTTGAGGTTGTGCGGTTGTTTGAAGGCAAGTAGTGGGGGTCTGGGGATGACCTTGGCAAGATGTTAGTCTCATACATATCAGTACACACTGATCCTGGCCTCCTGAGCATTCCTGATTTTATTCCTTCCACCATTGGTGGCTGCAACTTTAATTTGTTTTTTAATATTCTTTATTGTCACAAGTAGGCTTACATTAACATTGCATTTCAAGTTACTGGGAAAAGCCCCTAGTCACCCCACTTCGGCACCTGTTTGGGTACACAACAGGGAGAATTCAGAATGTCCAAATTACCTGATAAGCATGTATTTCAGGACTTTTGGGAGGAAATCGGAGCACCCGGAGGAAACCCACACAGACACAGGGAGAATGTGCAGACTCTGCACAGACAGTGACCCAAGCCGGGAATCGAACCTGGGACCCTGGCGCTGTGAAGCAACAGTGCTAACCACTGTGTTACCATGCCGGGTCTTGTGATGCAAAGACCCGGGGCAGGATTTTCCAATAATGAGGCTATGTCCCCACTCCAGCGTGAAAACGTGGGCAAATTAATCTGGACTTTCCTGAAGAAAGCCCAGAGTGATCCGCCTACCTGGAGGGGGCTAGCAGGGCCCTGGAGTACTCCTCGCAGCTCCAGCTGCTGATACAGGGCCCAGCACTTCCAGTTGGGGGTCCGCACATGTGCACGGCGGCAGACTGTATCGGCCGCCCCGCGCGACATGGCCGACCAATACCGCGGACCGGCACCAATAAGATAGGGCCACCCAAGATCGCGCGCGCCCACACATCGGTGGTCCCTATCAATAGACTGGCCGTCTGTGATGCCCCCCCCCCACCCCTGGTGAAGGAACCCCCGCCCCCCCCCCATCAGGGTGGCTGCAGACTCAGTCTGCAGCCGCCACGCCGAGTTCCTGACGGGTGGGACCATGAGAGACCTACACCGTCGGGAGCTTAGCCAGTTGCACTAGAAGATCGCCGCGGGGAATCGTTAATGGCCCCCTACCCGCACTGCGTAGACCGCACATGCACGATTTGCGGCGAGTGCGTCACGCCGGATTTCGGCATCAACGCCGATTCTCCACCCCCCACGCCTATCGCGATTCCGGTGCAGACGCTCGGAGAATCTGGCCCCCTATGACCTGGACTCCCCTCCATAAACCTCACTGCCTCTCTTTTCTTCTATAAATGCTCCATAACCCTTACTTCTTTGACCTCATATTTCCTCATGTGTCTTTGTGTTTCAGTTGGTGCTCTGTCAACGTTTAGACATAGAACAGTACAGCACAGAACAGGCCCATCGGCCCTCGATGTTGTGCCGAGCAATGATCACCCTACTCAAACCCACGTAGCCACCCTATACCCGTAACCCAACAACCCCCCCCCCCCCTTCCCCCTTAACCTTACTTTTTAGGACACTACGGGCAATTTAGCATGGCCAATCCACCTAACCCGCACATCTTTGGACTGTGGGAGGAAACCGGAGCACCCGGAGGAAACCCACGCACACACGGGGAGGACATGCAGACTCCGCACAGACAGTGACCCAGCCGGGAATCGAACCTGGGACCCTGGAGCTGTGAAGCATTTATGCTAACCACCATGCTACCGTGCTGCCCCAAATTTCTTGAACTAATTTTGCATCGCATGTTTAAAATGTTTAGAGAGATTTTCACCCACAGATATGTTTCATTATGTATAAAATGCTACATAAATACAAGTTGTTCTACTCTCATATGCTTCACTTACTCAGAGTACTTTTGGAGCCCTTACTTACCCACACCACACAGCAAGTAATCAATATCTGCACATTCTCAAAAAGAAGCAAAAATCAAACAGCATCTGTAAGTTTTCTTTTTATTCAGGTTGCAGGTGATAATATGAAAAGACAGAATTCCAGTTAAAGTGGAGCTGGGAGAGAGGTCCAATATGAATGAATCGTAGTGCCTACCACAAAACCTGCATTATACTCCGTTCAGGATTGCAAACATGCTGGGTGTCAAGGAAATGGGATTCATTTCTTTTGATAAAGGTGCCAAGTTGGTGAAGAGTAGCATGCAGAGAAATGTGGATAAATCTATAGCTTCATGCTCAGTGGGGAAGCATCAATACATGAGAAGCATAATACTCTCACATCGCAATTTGCTTGGCCCTTGTGAAAGGTATGTGCATGTTCCCCGTGAAGTAGGCAGCCTCGGTCACCAACCTGGTGGAGCAATGAACTGTGAGATGTAGAAAATGACACTTGATGCTGCCTGGGACAACCCCATAGCTTCAAAGTTAAGGGTCATAGTGATATTAACAGCAGACAAGGCAGTGCTGCTTGTACTCTGACGTGTGGTCCCAATTGCGGATTAGCAGTTAGAGGTGAAGTACATGGGCCGGGATTCTCTGAAATCCTGGTCAAATTTTGACGCCAGCGACGCGGGAGTCAACAGGCCTCCAGGCCCAGGCATTTACCTCTTCAGAGGGGGCTAGTATGGCTTCGGAGTGCTGTGTGCTCTTAAAGCCAACACGCCACGGCCGGCGTGGGTTCACGCATGCGTGCCAAGCCGTCGCAGATCTGCGTATGCGCGTGGGTTGCCGTCTCCGTGCCGACCCCCGGGCAACATGGCGGAGCCCTACAGGGGCACGACATGGAGGAGCATAGGCCCCCCCGGAATTAGCCCGCCCACCGATCGGTAGGCCCCGATCGCGGGCCTTGCCACCATGGAGGCCCACTACAGAGTCAGATGCCCCCAGCCGCCCACCAGGACGGCTCCTGCCGCCAGAACTCCGAGGTCCTGTCGGATGTGACCATACGTAACCGACACTGGCGGGACTCGGCGGAAGTCGGCAGGCACTCGGCTCGTCGAGGACAGACATTCTCCAGAGGGGCCTCTTTCAACGGGCCCCGACTGGCGAGGCGGTGACCGCGCGCACACGATTGCCGTGACTGGAGAATCGGCGGCCCGGCGCCAGAGCAGCGTGGCTCGATTCTCGCGCCTCCCCCGGTGATTCTCCAACCCGGTGCGGGATCAGAGAATCCCTGCCACTGTTCCTCATACATTGTTCCTCAGTCAGGTTGAGAACTAAGCTTTGTTCCTGAAAACCCATTGTGTGTATAACCTCCAAAGCAATATCCTTCTGATCCCTCTTCTGCCAGCTCCTTCCGCACTCTCTCTCTTTCTTTACTGCTCTGCCTCCTCCAGACCAGAGACAGAACACTTCCAGACCACCCATCTCTGAAATAGTTCTATCATGAAGCACAGTTACTTCACACATCGCTCCCCAGCCAAGTTGAGATATGGTAAGTTCTCCCTGAAGAGTCACTGTGGGTAAGACCCCCTGTGCAGTGCCTTCCTCCTCCCTCTCCCCACAGCTGCTTCTACTTGCTGCTTGCCCTGCTCCTCCAGCCCCTAATGCAAACCTACCAGGCAACTTATAAGTGAAATAAACTATTTCCAAGACAAAGAAGCAGTCCAACATCAGCACAGAATTGCTCCCAAAGCTCTCAAAGTCAACAGTGAGAAAATATCCTAAAAAAGGTACGAGCTATTGACCAGCAGCCAAATAGGACAAACCAGCACACAATGTGCATGTAGAGGAAATGTCCTTTCAGAAGCATTCGTTCTGGGTCCTTCTTTTTTTTTAAATTTAGAGTACCCAATTATTTTTCTCCAATTAAGGGGCAATTTTGCGTGGACAATCCACCTACCCTACACATCTTTGGGTTATGGGAGTGAAACCCATGCAGACACGGGGAGAATGTGCAAACTCCACACGGACAGTGGCCCAGTGGCGGGTTTCAAACCCAGGTCCTCAGTGCCGCAGGTAGCAGTGCTAACCACTGCGCCACCCACCTTCAAGGTCCTTCTTAAGGGTTAGTGTTCCAGTTGTTGAGTGTAATTATCACATGGCAAATCGGGTGCTGGAGCAGACCAATTTGATAACAAGATCCTACAATAACCTTCACTTACATACTTCTGCGATACTTCCTGACTCACTCCAGCATCTTGACACCAAATGAGAAGCTTGATCCAGTACCAACACTGAAGAGGAGTGTACCACTTCTATCTGTATTGGATCCTCAGAGGTCTGAAGAATGACCAAGGCGTGATTGAATTTCCAGGGCGGGGCTTTTGCAAATCAATTGTGGGTAATTTTCAACTTCACCACCTGGAGAGTGAATTGTCAGACAGTCCAGCTAATTTTCCTTTCATGGATATCAAGGGGTTGAATGTCAGGCAGTTCGACAATGAGCGGGCAATCCACTCCACTAAGTTACAGCCCAGGAGAAGAAGTTGAAAATGACCTCCAACTGTGTGTTGTATTTGCAAGAGGGAGGTTAGTTCTTCAATGCTCAAATAAAAATTGTTTATTTTCTCTCCTCTTCTAGCCAGGGGCACAGAGCTGAGCACGTACTGTGGGTGACTACAATGGGAAATACAATTCTGACTTATCATATTACAGTGTTGCTCAGGGATTCAATAGCATTTCAATGATCAACAATAAAAGAATGAGCATTTATATAAAATATGTCTGCAGATGCTCTGTGCTCCATACTTGATCTGCTACTTACAAATGACCAAGTTCTGTTGACCAGGGATTTGGTGCTGAATCCTTTGATACATATGGGGCAGCACGGTAGCACAGTGGTTAGCATTGTGGCTTCACAGCGCCAGCGTCCCTTGTTAGATTCCCCGCTGGGTCACTGTCTGGGCGGAGTCTGCACATTCGCCCCGTGTCTGCGTGGGTTTCCTCCGGGTGCTTCGGTTTCCTCCCACAGTCCAAAGACGTGCAGGTTAGGTGTATTGGCAATGCTAAATTCCCTTTGTATCCAAAAAAAGTTAGAAGCGGTTATTGGGTTACGGGGGTAGGGTGGAAGTGAGGGCTTAAAGTGGGTCGGTGCAGACTGGATAGGCCGAATAACCTCTTCTGCACTGTATGTTCTATGTTCTAATATGCACAATGGACAGGCGCTTCATTTGATTAAGTGTAGTGAGCTGCTATAACTCTTCATGCTGCTTATCGGCAGCTCACTGATTGGGAGTGCAGGAAATCAGGTGACAATGGGACTTTTAAAGGGGACACATGCTTTTTCTAACGTAATTGAATTAGTGTTGTATTGTGCAAATAAACATGGAGCAGGAGGAGTAATGCCTCATTGATACAATTGAAAAAAATAGCAGGGGTCTTACAGGAGTTGGTTCATAGTGCTATTTGCCCCAGAAAATCAGTGTAACTGCCAAATGCCACTCAGCGTGGTGCTATGTGAATGAATTATTTCCACATAAATAGTAAAAAGATAGTCAAAGGAAGGCTAGGGTCAATTAGGGACAATAATGGTGATCTTCTTGTGGAGACAGACAGCATAGTCGAGCTACTAAATAAATACTAAAGACGAGAATAGAACAAGTGTCACAATAAAGGAAGAGGTGATAGAGAAATTCAGCCTGGTAAAAGCAGATAAAAACGAGATATCTAACAGGTTGGGAGAACTGCAAGTAGAAAAGGAACCCAATCTGGATGGGATGAATCCTATGTTGCTGTTGGAAGTAAGGATGGAAACTTGCAAACTCTTGCCACAATCTTCTAATTCTTCTTAGGTACGGGAGCAGTGCGGGAGAACTGGGAGACTACAAATTGTGCACCTCTGATCAAAAAGGAGAGAGGGCTAAATCTGATGATTTAAGGTGATGAAGGGTAAACTTTTAGAGACATCAATCCTGGAGAAAATTAATTAACATTTAGTAATAGTGAGGGTGGTCGAATTTGTGCACATGGACTTTTAAAAGATGCTTGATAAAGTACCACGTTACAGATATATCAGAGAAATTCACTCCAAGGATTCATTATGTGGGTACAGAATTGGTTAAGGGTGAGAAACCAGGAAGTAATGGTGAATAGTTTGTTTCCCAACTGGAGGCAAACATGCATAGACATCCCATTGGAGTTGGTATCAGGATCTCTGATCTTTTTGATATAGATTAATGATCTGGATGTGGGTATACAGTGCAACATTTCAAAGTTTGCTGATGCCACAAAGCCCAGAAATGTATTTAACAGAGAGGAGGATAGCAACAGATTCCGTAGAACATAGAAACATGGCAGATGGAATTTTAATAAGAGAAGTGTAAAGAGATACATTTTAATAAGAAGATAGATATGGGGTAATATATCCAAAGGTACACTTTTAAAGAAGATAAAGAACAGAGAGACCTGGAGGTGTTCATACATAAACCTTTGAAGAAGACACAGCAAGTTGAGAAGGCTGCTAAAATAGAACGCAAGGGGCTCCATTTCAGAAACTATGTTTTGACGTCGGGACTGAATCGGTGGACTTCTACGACAACTAAATTGGCACTGGTCTTGGAGCAATTCATGATCTGTTAATGGGTTAGCAATGGTGCCATGTAGAGCTCAATCGATGCCAAGAAAAACGGTTTCCGATTTGCCACGGTCAGGATTGCCACTCAAGAGGCTGACAAGCTGTAGCCGCACTGCACTCCCCACACACATTCATCCCAGCCAACAAGGTGGCAGCACAGAGAGTGACACCCCGGTTTGTGGATGCAGAGCTGGAGATCCTGCTGGATGCCACGGAGGAGAGGCAGGCCACCCTGTTCCCCAGGGTGGGAAGGAGGCAGCCACCCGTCACCGTACACCGGGCCTGGGAGCAGGTGGGCTGTGAGCGCTTGGGCCCCACGGCCAGTACCGGGTAGCGGTGCCGGGAAAAGCTGCACAACCTTCTCATGGAGGCCAAGATGAGTAGACAGCACTGCGCCCATTGCATCAACCCCAGTCCCAGAGGGAGGAGGCCCAGTCCCTGTGCTCCATGGCCACCAGCATGGAGACCCTGATCAAGATGAAAGCAGGCTTCCCATGGCTGGCAGAGCCAGGTGGTGGGGAGCCCCAGGAGTTCGCTCCGGTCGCACCCCTGATCCATGGAATAGTCCGAGTCCATAGGGCACTCCAAAGGAGGATGAGGTGTTAGGGCCCATAGTGTTGACCCCCATATGGGAGGTGCCAGAACACCACAGCGCCTCAAACTCCTTCCACCCCCCTGTCCCAGGTGCATCCGATGGGCAGCGGGCAGAGCAGGATGGCACCACGCCACTTGGGACAACCGAGCAACTGCCTGGCCCATCCAGGCCCGGTCGCTCCAGAGGGCAGCTGCCAAAGGGGACCCGTATCACAGGGCGGGATTCACAGCAGGCTGTCTCCACCCTGATGTACAATCTGAGGGTCCACCTGGACATAGCGTTACGGCCCGTAAGGCCACAAAGGTAGACACCAGTTAAGTTGGCACGGGTGCAATACATAGTATAGCATTAGGGGATAGGATACAAACACTTATAGTAATGTTCACATATTATTTGCAAAATAAACACCTGAGCACAAAAGTTTGAACCTGCCACAGTGCCCTGTCAGCAGCGTGTAAAGTATGGACTGGGCTGACTGCACAGGAGGCGTTGGGGGAAAGGAGGGGGGGATGGGCAGAGGGCGGAGGTGGCCATGGGCCCCTGGGTCAGACCCCTCACATTGACCGGGTACCTCTCCCCTCCTCTTCCTTCTGGCCCAACCCTCACCTCCCCACATCCCGTCCCCACGTCCGGCACCCAAAGAGTTCAGCAGGACCGTGTGATGAAGTGGCCAGCGTGCATGCAGGGCTGACCCAGGTGGATGGTGGAAAAAGCTACCATGGAGTCAGGCGTGGTCAAATGAAGCGGACTACCATAGCTCATCACAGAGCAGGCTGTCATCATCCTCCATCCCATGGACCAGCCATGTACCAGACCTACTAACCCAGGGACCACACCCACACGTAGGGTTCACGGAAGATGTTGTGGGGGGGGGGGGGGGGGTGGTGTTTGGGGGGAGGTGGGGATGGTGTAAGACAGGTGGTCATGAGAGGGGGTGGTCAACTAGAGGTGGGGGGAGGTGCAAAGGGGTGGGGCTATTAGAGCAGTCCATGCGTGCCGCCCATGGTGCCTCCTCTGCCTACCCGAGTCCCATGCCCTGCCCATCCCGGCCATCATCCACACCCTCTCGTTGGACGAGGCTTAGCGTTCATCCTCCTCCTCCAGCATGTTGCCTCTCTGCTGCACGATATTCTGGAGGACGCAGGAGGCTACCAAGATGTGGGAGACTCTCCTAGTGCTATACTGGAGAGCCCCTCCAGAGTGGTCCAGGCACCTGAACTGCATCATCAGGATGCCGGTGCACCGCTCGATCACAGCCCTGGTCACGACATGGGCACTGATCTAGTGGGTCACCGCATTGGTCCCCGGCCTCCAGATCGGTGTGATCAGCCACAGCCACAGCGGATAACCCCTGTCGCCCAGGAGCCAACTCCTCAACCGGCGGTGGCCTCAAAGTTGGCAGCAACTGTCGAATGAAGGCATTGTGCACACTGGGTATTGGGTACAGACGTGCATAATGCGCGTCTTATGGTCACACACCAGCTGCACATTCATCGAGTGTAACCCCTTTCAGTTTGTGAAGACCGGTCTATCATGGGCTGGTGCTCATAGGGGGACATGCATTCCATCGATCATTTCTAGATCTGGGGGGCGCGATTCTCCGGACTCACGACGGTTCGGAGAATAGCGGGCGTCGGAAATTTTTACGGCGACGCTGTTCCGACGCCCTCCCGCTATTCTCCGAACCCCGCAAATTGTCGGAGTCGCGTTTCCCGACAGACGCCTCCTTCCCGCCCCTGACACGACCAGAATCGCCACTGAGAGCCCCCCCGCTATTCACCGGCCCGGATGGGCCGAGTCCCGACGTCATGGCGCCCTGTTTGCACGTCGTGAAACACACCTGCTTTTTAAATTCGTCAACCAGTCGGCCTGGCTGACGACTGCTTGGAGGAGGTCAGGGCACCACTCTGCGCACCGCTCAGCGCACCGTTCAGCGCACCGCTCGAGTCTGGCCACAACGGGGAAGGCATCCCTGGGAACGGGAGGGGGTCCAGAACGGGGGCAGTGGGGGGGGGGGGGGGGGGGGGGCAGTGGGGGGCGACGGGGGAGGCAGTGGGGGCGACGGGGGAGGCAGTGGGGGCGACGGGGGAGGCAGTGGGGGAGACGGAGGGGGCAGTGGGGGGGGAGACGGGGGAGCAGTGGGGGAGG